>NW_028270177.1:2726194-2943876 GCF_037043375.1 Chiloscyllium plagiosum | reverse complement strand
GCACTAAGTTACTAAATGTTGACTGGGTTTTCGTCTTAGCATTGGTTATGGCACGTGTTAAAGCATTGAATCGTATGAGGTTTTTGTAACCTGATCCGTTGTAGGGAAGGACGATCTTTTCTGCATTTTATCTGATATTTGAGTTGGGGCGTTTGTTTTAAAAGAACATTAATAAGCATGGTAATTTTAAGTTCTGATGAAGGGCTTGTACCTGAAACGCCAATTCTCTTGCTCCTCTGATGCTGCCTAACCTGCTGTACTTTACTAGTAGTACACTCTCAACTCTGATCTCCAGCATCTGCAGTCCTCACTTTCTCGTGGTAATTTTAAGTGCAGTGCTCTATTGACAGGAGTGAGTATAGTTGTTGGATACTGGAATGTTTCAATTGAGCATTGTTGCGTCACTTGGGCCTGTCCTGTGGAAAGCACCCATGGTCCTGTCTCAACATCAACACTGAAGTACCAGGAATAAGTTGTGAGTTAGAATCTCTTGCAATGTGGAAGCAAAAAATTCAGTCCATTGAGTCCATACTAACCCTGAAAATGTGTTGCTGGAAAAGCGCAGCAGGTCAGACAGCATCCAGGGAACAGGAGAATCAACGTTTCGGGCATAAGCCCTTCTTGCCCGAAACGTCGATTCTCCTGTTCCCTGGATGCTGTCTGACCTGTGCTTTTCCAGCAACGCGTTTTCAGCTCTGATCTCCAGCATCTGCAGACCTCACTTTCTCCTCCATACTAACCCTCCCAGATTCCCCCCCCCCCCCCCCCAAACCATGCATTTCAAATGGCTACTCCACCTAGCTTATATATCCCTGGACACTATGGGCAATTTAGCATATCTGCTCTGCCTAATCTCTTTGGGAGGAAACCTGAGCCCCTGGATGAAATGCATGCAGGGATGGAGACTGCATTACTCCTCAGACACTTGCCTAAGAATGGAATCAAACCTGGGTCCCCAGTGAGGCAGCAATGCTAACCACTGTGCCGCCAGACTCCAATGTATCTCAATGGCTAACTTTAAATTTTACCTTTCAGGCTTGTGCTCGACCGTTAATAACAGTGTACAGTGACAAGGGAGAAGTATCAGGCAAAAATGTTGTTATGCCTGCTGTTTTCAAGGCTCCCATCCGGCCGGATATTGTGAACTTTGTTCACACAAATCTACGCAAAAACAGCAGACAGCCATATGCTGTAAGTGCAGATGCAGGTAAGATATTGGTTTTGTAAATTATACCATGTATGACGTACTGTGATCTTTTGGTTCATGTGCGTTCAAAATATTTTCCTCCTTTAAAAGCAAAAATGAAGTTGGTCCTGACTGTTGATTGGCATTAGTACTTTTGATGAGTAGCTGGGTAAGACATTAGAATGGCTCTGTGGCTGTCACTATTAACCAGTATCTCTTCATCCAGAGCTTAATTTTATGCTGCAGTCTGAAATTAAAAACAAAATGTAGGAATACTGCAGTTAGAAACATTTGAGGGTAGGAATTAGAGAGTTCAGAATAAAAGGGTCTCTGAAAAGTAACACTCTCCACAGATGCTACCTGTTCTGCATGTTTTTAGCAAATTCTAATTTATGGTTTCAACCAGATTGAATTTGGGGCATGCATTCTTACTGTGTAAATGGGGTTGAAAGTAAAATAGTGCTATTGCATTTGGAAACTTGACTTTTTAAAAAAGACATGCTGGAAATACAGGAACAATGGTGAAAGGAAAATTTTAAAAAGATGATTTGATAGACATTCAATACGCTCAAGGGAATAATTTGGGTATATATAAAATAGAGTAACTTCGATTATCCAACATGCAGTTAACTGAATTTTGGATTATCTGAATAAGATTGCAAGGGCTCGATGCTTGGCTAACTGTTATTTGGCATTCAGTTAACCGAATGAAATACCCCCCCCCCCCAATGTCCTTCGGATAATTGACATTCCTCTGTACTTTAGCAGTTTAGGACCAGGGAACATTAAATAGCAATTGATGTTGATTTATCAGTTAGAAATCTGAGGTTGATCAACTTTTGTAGCCAGTGATAGGTTAATGTAGTTCAGCTACAAACATCTCATTGTTAGAACAAGCTTGAAGGACTAAATGGTCTACTTCTGTTTCTATACCTCATGAAAGGAGAAGACAGGTGCCATGTTTAAGATTGAGTCAGGTAGACTAAAGGTGGGTGATGTTAAAACTTACCTGGAGTGTGGTTTGAATATGAAATTGACCTCTTTCGTCTGGGTGCATTTTAGAGATAAGCACAAGAAATAATAGGATAAAACAGGCTGAGATGGTGAGGGGTGGCACATTAACAAGGCATGAGGAAGTGATAAGAGTACCTGTTTTCAGGTTGCACAATCCTTGTGTAGGATTCATTTTGGTTTTCAACTTAGTGAATACTGAAAGTCCAGTACTTTTGGAAATTTGTGGCCTGTATAGTTTACTCAATGGTTTTGTTCGGAAACTTGCTCCATTGTTTATATCTGACCAATATTTATTTTTCAGGTCATCAAACTAGTGCTGAATCGTGGGGTACTGGCAGGGCTGTGGCTCGTATTCCCCGTGTACGGGGTGGTGGCACTCATCGGTCTGGCCAGGGTGCTTTTGGAAATGTATCCTATTTAACGTGTAAGATTAAATATTGCAAAGTGTAATGCGTACTCTTAATCTCACTTTCTGTTCTCCCCTTTTAAGCAGATGCTCATCATGTATGGTCCTGTTGCTATGATGGTGTAATTTGCGTCTTACGCTGTGCACAGCGGCAGTTGCCTTCTGTCATTATGCTGGTACAGGGAAATGACGAGCAATGAAGTCTGAGCAACATGGATGTCCAGAATTTATTTTTGGAAAGGTTATGCGCCTTAACCTACATTACAGATGTGCCGTGGTGGCCGTATGTTTGCTCCTACAAAGACCTGGCGCCGTTGGCACCGCCGAGTGAATGTGACCCAGAAGCGATATGCCATCTGTTCTTCTCTGGCTGCGTCAGCCCTCCCTGCTCTGGTCTTGTCAAAAGGTAAGATCAAATCACATCACATTTAATAAAAGCAGTATATTTTATTCCGATGCTTTATGGTTAGAACCCTATGGCATTTTGGTTCTTGAACCCCAAGGAACTGGGGAGGCTTTTTTTCTCTCGTCCCAATGACTTCCTTCATTGTTTCATGGTAAATGAAATAGAAGAGACTTTTGGAATTTGTGCAGTAAAACAGCATAAATAATTATGCAATGGATTTATATCCAGGCAACTTCTGAATCAAGTGAAAGTTCTCATCATGAGAATAATCAGTCTTGGAGATTTTCTTAAATGCTTTCTGTCAAAGTGAGTTCTAGAATAAAAACACAACTAGCAGGTTACTTGCACCTGCTTGAATTTGTCCTGATTTTGAAGTAGCTGGATTGGTGCTTTGAAGTACAAGTTTGCTATGATGCTGTAATTGTGTCTGATGCTGTGCACAGTGGCAGTTGCATTCCTGAAGAAGGGCATGTGCCCGATACGTCGAATCTTCTGTTCCCTAGATGCTGCCTGACCTGCTGTGCTGTTCCAGCAATAAAGTTTCAGTTCTGTTATTACACTGGTGCAGACATATGATGGTCATTTGGATCTGAGCAGCTCCTGATTGTGTTAATGGAGATTTTCAAATTTGAGTGACTGGGAATTTAAACCTTAGTCCACAAGGCCACTTGAGACCAGCAAATCTTTGTCACCCTTGCATCGTGGAGTTTTAAAGGCAGCCAGTTTATCCTATTGTGGTGATGCTAGCTTTTGGCATTTTTAATGTTCTTTTTAATCACGTTTCTGGTTTTTAAAAAAAGTTCATGTCTGAAAATCTGTTATATCTGATTCTAATCATCATAATTCATGTTATTGTCTGTAGCTTGAGACATTGAATGGGATTATTGTTTATGATTGGGCGTAGGTAGGAAATATTTTGCTTTGGCCAGTTATGGTTCTATCTTTGTCTTCCTTTTGGAGTCATCTCTGCAATTGATATGGGAAATTGGTTTCTGCTTTAAAAGTAATCTGACCAGATTTACAACTTCCTGCAGGTCATTGCATTGAGGAAATCCCAGAGCTCCCACTTGTGGTTGAAGATAAAATTGAGAGCTACAAAAAGACAAAGGAGGCTGTTTTAATGCTAAAAAAGCTGAAAGCCTGGAATGATGTCAAAAAGGCAAGCATTATTTTCATCTTTATCACAGTGATACGCTGCAAGAGAGGAAGAGATTTTACTTTTGGTCTGTGTTTCTGATAACTGACGATTTTGAAGATCTGATCTTAGCTGATTTTTCAGAAAAGCATGTGATTGCTATTTGTAATTAGTCAAAGGAGACTTTTTTTTCCTCTACAGGTTTATGCTTCCCGACGTATGCGTGCTGGCAAAGGTAAAATGAGGAACCGCCGTCGTATCCGGCGCAAGGGCCCGTGCATTATCTACAATGTGAACAATGGTGTTGTAAGAGCTTTCAGAAACATCCCAGGTAATTCTGTCTGGAGGGTTTGCAGTTTAGTGTCTGCTATGAGCAGGAGTGCACTCTGTTTTAGATTTTTGTTTACTGTGAATTTATTTATTAAATTCTCTTTAGGATCGGAAGAGTACCATTCAGTAACAAATTGACTTAAATACTCAGCAGTTACTGTTTGTTCTGGCTAGATTGATGGTATTCCACTTCTTGGTCTGTTTTTGAAAACGTGATAATTGAAGTTCAGACTTTAGTGGCAATAGTGGAGTCTTGTGTGCAATGGCTGGGATCATTTTTGTAAGCCTTTTGATATCTAAAGCTGTGTAAGAAACTTTTTAAAAAAGACTTTCTTTTCTGTGGCTCTGTTCATTCTGGTAGAAAACTGGTTTGTATACAGCCTCTCCATGTGGCATGGGTGAGTTTGTACTTGCAAAAAAAAAAATCCATTGTCGTCACTATTATATTGGCTTATTGCAATGGTAAGAAATTACTTGAATTGAAGGTAGACTATTTTCATTGAAGAATCTAATGTGCTTTAAATTGTCTGCTGTAGGCATAACTCTTCTCAATGTCAACAAGTTAAATATCCTAAGACTTGCTCCTGGTGGCCATGTTGGGCGATTCTGCATCTGGACAGAGAGTGCCTTTCGCAAGCTGGATGATCTATATGGAACTTGGCGCAAACCTTCCAAATTGAAGGTTGGATACAAGTAAGGCTCTGTGATACGATAAGAATAGGTTGGTGCAGTGAAGCTCCTCTTAATTAGTTCTTATGAATTGCCTTTTCAATTTCCTCCATTATCTATAGGAGCTGCTACTTTGCCAAAATGGCAAATGCACATATATGGGTATCCCACAGTAGTCCTGTCCTGTCATGTCTGATAAGCAGTTCATGTAACTCAGGAGGTCAGTGGCAGCACTTCCGCTCTGCTGAAATCATTGGATTTTCTTTTATCCCCTTGAGTGTAATTGGAGACATTTGTGACAATGATGAGATTCCACTTCATGGTCCGTGTTTTTGACTGTGAATGATATTGTTGGAAGTTCTGATTGTGACAAAAGCAGGAAGTTAAAATTAATACAGAATTATTATTTCAATGGTTCTCCACCAGAGGTTTTGTTTAACACTACTTTGAATTGAGAATTACTTTGGAATAACAGGGATACCTAATAAAACGCTAAATTTAAAAAAACTAAATGCTAAAAGTCTGAAACAAAACAGAATGCTGGAGAACCACCAACCTGGTAGCATCTGTGTAAAGGGAAACCATTGAATTCAGTAAGACTCTTTAGATTCTTCAGAATCCTCTGAAGAAGAATCCTATTAGATTCTATATGTAACTGTTTGCATTAAGTGTGTAACATTTTTATTTTTGCTTTCTGTTTAAAGCCAGCTGTGTTGTCCAAAATAGTGGCTTCTATTAGCATAGTCTTCCCTGAAATAATTCTAATAGTTTAATTTTTCTTTTTGTTCTTACTGTAACTGTTTGTTTTAATAATCCAATTCAGCCTTCCTATTCACAAGATGACAAACACCGATCTGAGTCGTATCATGAAGAGTCCGGAAATCCAGAAGGCTCTTCGTCCTCCAAAGTAAGTCGGAATGTTTCAGTTGGGAATCAATACAAGTTTTGGTGTTAGATTGTTAACTCTTCAGTTTTAGACAATGATGAGATTCCACTTCTAGGTCCGTGTTTTTGATACCTTATGATATTAGTGGAAGTTCTGATGTCTGAACTGTAACCTGGAGCAAAAGATGGGATCGTTGGAGGGTGAAGAGAGAACATTCAAAGGAAAGTTAGCTGAAATTTCAAACTAACCTGGCATGATCTGTCCTACCTGTGATTGCAATGACCTGATTATGCTGGTTTTTTTTAAGAGTAGCTGAGATAGTGTGCTGTTAAACTTTCCACTATGCTGACTCCTGTACTTTGTGTATCATTTTGTAAGGACTGTGCTGCTTTTCCTGTACCTCTTGTTTTACTGTCAATGATGTTTGCATTGGAAGCTGATGAGATTTTTCATGCTATCCGCAGCAAAAAGATTGAGCGCAGAGTCCTTAAGAAGAACCCGCTGAAGAACTTGAGGATCATGATGAAACTGAATCCATATGCCAAGACTGCACGGCGTCGTGCAATTCTCCTGCAGCAACGGAATGTAAGTATGGCCAATATACACATTGCTGCTCCATTATGGAGCTGCTTTCTGGGTTGGATGTTCAAAAATTGCAGGAAACATAGCCATTTTGAGCTTTGGCCTGTTTGAACTCTTTAGAGGGCATTAATAAATTGACAATAGTTGCACTGTGAAAATGTTGGGATTTATTAGTTTCCATTGTAGTTGTGTAGCCAGTATTGTCATTTTTAACACTTCAGAAAATCTTGCCAGAAAGTATGGGATAAAAGCTGGTTGCAAAATAATTTTGTTCTGAAGTTAGGGTGCTATAGCACGAGGTGGCTATGGTCATCTGTAAAAATGATGAGGTACAACAGGCCCCCCCTCCCCGCCAAAAAAAAGTCTGGTACAGATTTGTTTTCTAACTTTTGCCGAACCAGTTAGATCTAAGAATTTTTTATAAAGCTATATTTTAATGTTTGCTTTACTCTGACTACAGTGGACATTACATTAGTTACTTAAAATAGTGCAGGAATCCTTTGTAATCCATTTCCTGCCATAATCTCAAACATATTAATTATTGCAGCTCTGCATTTACATTTTTATGTAAGTGCTGCAGTTTCCGAAAATGAGTTGGTTGGGGGTGAATTGTTGATCTAACTTTGGTTTTTTTTTCCCCTCCTTTCAGCGCAAAGCCAATCTGGAAAAGAAGCAAAAGGCAGCAGCATAAACCTAAAGCTCCTGTATTAATGACACATGGGTTCAGTTTAAATAAAATTTATTTAAAATAAATGTTTATGCAGCCTTTCCTATTGAAGAGCTAGATCATTTTCATTAAGTTGTACTTAACATGCATTTTGGGCAAATCACGTTGAACTGGATTACTGATTTTTATATACTGTTCATTTTTATACAGTTCACTGGTTGAATCACATCAGACGTATTGCTAAACCGTTCAAGAGATGAGGAAATAACTTGAACTGGTTATTGGTCACTTATTTTTAGTGGTTCTGTTATAAAAAGCATCTTGTCACTTGGCAGATATAATCATAGAATGATACTGCATGAGTGGAAGCCATTTGGCCTTTCTTGCATGGTAAAAACAATGACTGCAGATGCTGGAAATCAGTGGTGCTGGAAAAGCACAGTAGTTCAGGCAGCATCTGAGGAGCAGGAAAATCAATGTTTCGGGCAAAAGCCCTTCATCAGGAATACAGGCAGAGTGCCTGCAGGGTGGAGAGATAAATGAGAGGAGGGTAGGAGTGGGGAGAAAGTAGCATAGAGTACAGTAGGTGGGTGGGGATGGTGGTGATAGGTCGGAGTAGATACGTGGAAAGGAAGATAGGCAGGTAGGACAAGTCATGGGGACACTGCTGAGCTGGGGTGGGGGAAGGGGAAATGAGGAAATTGGTGAAGTCCACATAGATGCTCTGGGGTTGAAGTGTTCCGAGGTGGAAGATGAGGCGTTTTTCCTCCAGGTGGTTAGGGAGCGGCAGTGAATGAGGCCTAGGACCTCCATGTCCTCGGCTGAGTGGAAGGGGGAGTTGAAATGTTGGGCCACTGGGCGGTATGGTTGATTGGTGCGGGTGTCCCAGAGATGTTCCCTAAAGCGCTCTGCTAGGAGGCGTCCAGCCTCCCCAATTTAGAGGAGACCGCATTGGGAGCAACGGATACAATAAATAATATTGGTGGATGTGCAGGTAAAACTTTGGATGTGGAAGGTGGCCTTGGATGGAGGTGTGGGTACAAGTTTTTTGCAATTCCTGCGGTGGCAGGGGAAGGTGCCAGGATGGCTTGTAAGGGGGGGGGGGGGGGGGGGGGTGTGGACCTGACCAGTTAGTCATGGAGGGAACGGTCTTTGCGGAAGGAGGAAAGGGGTGGGGAGGGAAATATATCCCTGGTGATGGGGTCTGTTTGGAGGTGGCAGAAATGTTGTCGGGTGATTTGATTTATGCGAAGGTTGGTAGGGGGAAGATTTGTTGATAGATATGTAAAACTAATTTCCTTCCACCCTTTCAGGCAGTGCAGACTAGAATGATCAGGTGTAAGAATTGGGGGATGGTGTTCTTGAAACTTGTATACTGATTTGGATCTACTTTTATTAACCTATCCAGTATAGAATTTTGAAAAGTTATTTTGTCTTAAATTTCTGGTCATTCTATTCCTTTTAATGTCCACTCTTAAATCAGTTGTGCAATAGTGTGGTGTTGCCAAGTCTGCTGTTAGTGTTCCTCATCACTACATTCTACCTTGTTGGAAAAGATTCTGGAGCCTGTCAATGTTTGTCCTGTTTGTTTAATGACACTATAAAGATGTCTTTTCTATTTGTAATGACTAAAAATGCCATGTTCTTCTAATTGATTTGCAAAGTAGCAAAATAAAGACAGACAGGGAAATTGTTTTAAGATCACATTAGATCATTTATTGCAACATCCGCTTAATAACTTTAGCAGGAACGCAGTTTGAAGAGGGTTCTGAATTACATTTTCTCACATTATACACAATTCTAGCAGTCAACAATATTTTCTTACACCATTTGTACTTAAAGAAAGATTGTCTCTCTGTCTGTCTCATTTAGTGTACTGCATATCTCTTGTCCCTGACATTTCCAGTTTGGTTTCCAGAATTTCTATGAAACAAAAATCTTGTATGAGTTGCCATCTGGCTGGGCATTTAACTGTTCATATTGAATAGTAGGTGGAGGCACTATAGTAATACAATTTTCCAGCTTTTGACAGATTACTAAGGTAGTGTCCCTATCTCTGAGATAGGACACCTGATTTCAAGTCTCTAGCTGCAATATCTATGAACAGTTGATTTGGTTGGGGGGTGAATTAACAGCTTGTTTGAGCTGCACCAGAGGGAAAGGAGTAGCCTGTGGAGCTGTGAAGGGTCCATATTTTGAGAGGGCTGCAAAATAACATTAAAGTATAAGGAGTGCTGTTGTGAATAGTGAGTGGACTTCAGTAAATGTTAATCCTAAGGACACTAGTGAGATCTGTGTACACCCACCTTACTGATTTTTCCCTAAATACTTCTGCCTTACATGGCAACACTCATTGATTTATAACTATTTATTTGGATCATGGTCTATTACACTTTTTTTTTAAATCCTTCAATCAAAAAGGTTTGAAACCTACTGAAATGGGATGTCAAGTTGTAAAATGGACTGGGATTCCCTGCTTTTACCCAGTCCCAGTATAGATCATAACAATTCTAGCTTGCGCTTTTATTTCATTGCTGCCTCTGACAATTTAGGAATGGGCTGAAATAGTAGCTGGGGAGAAATGTTTTTGAATTCCACAATTGATTTATTTTGGCACATTAGAGTAGCAAGGCTGGGTTAATGATTATCTGGTTCTTGTGTAAATCCATTCTGCTACTAATAGTAATGTTTGAATACTGACTTAAACTGGTTGACAAAAATGTCAAATGAAATTGCAGACTCAAAGGGTGGCACTGGAAAAGCTCATCAGGATGAAGGGCTTATGCCTGAAACATTGACACCTGCTCCTTGCATGGAGCCTGACCTGCTAAGCTTTTCTAGTGCTACTCTCCAGTACCTAGAGTCTTCACTTTCTCCTAATTGCACCCAAATGGTGAGCCAGGGCAACTTTCACATGAGAATTTGATGAATAGTTGCATGTTTTTATGGAGTGAGAAGTTCTGTTATGTTGGTAATTCCTGTTGAAGTGTGAATTTAATTTAACCCCAATGCAGTTACTGTTCACTGGTACTGAAGAGATTGAATATCTGTCATTAAGATATGCTGTAGCTGATTTAGGGTGAGCAGAACACCGGTTGCTCACTTGTAAATCACATTAATAGAAGAAAATCGCATGTTGCGGTAGTGTTTAATATTAAAGTTGTTTTGACATTGCCAGATGAAGTAATAACTGTCTACTTTGCAAAAGATATACTACTAACAATGATTTGATTTTTATTTCTAAGTACTATTTACCCCATGTATCCTGAGGAACTAAATGCATCCATGATTCTCAAAATTAATGTGAAAATGGAGTTGACACTGAGAACAAATCAGCCAGTCCAGGATGCTATTCTGAATGTTAAATTGTACACTTGTCACAGCTTCCATTTTATAATCCACTCAAAATTCCAAAAGTTTGAACATTTCATATGCTGTCTGATATTATAATATACCACTAACAACCAAGTGACCAAATGAGTTTCTACTAGGTTTGTAATCAAGGTTAAAGCAGCACTCTAGTTTTGGCACAATCCTGTTGGGCAGGGGGAAAAAAAACCAAATGTGCAGCCTAATCAATATCTCCAGTGTGCAGTGAGATCAACATGAAATGAGTTACTCCATACTTTAAATTGACTGCTGTAATTTGTAAGCACATCCATATGCAGCCTTTCACTTTCTCAAACACTCCAACAGTCTTTTGTCCTTTGCTGTTCCTCAGACTTTATAAAGCACTTGTTCATTTTATTGCTCTCCTGACTTGACCTCAATGTTTTGAGACAATGTTGCCATTTGCACTTCCATCTTTTATTTCACTTGTCCTATGACCATCACACTTTTGCACTCTATCAGTACTTTTTAAAAATCTCATGTCTCTGATCCTATTAGACTTTCCCTATCACTTCTCACCTGTCTCTTTAAATTCCTTTTAGTCTGACAAACCCTGAAATATTAACTTGTCTTTAGGCAGTATTTGTAAAGAAATTTGTAGTTTCTGCATATGTTCTGTGATCTGGTCTTTGCTTAAGGCTGTTAAAGAAGTGATGGTATAGTAATGTGACTTGCAGATATAGCATCCTGACCACTGGGACAGAGGTCCATGCTCCAGTTCCACCTGTCTCAGAATGGTGACATTTCTGAACAGGATGGTTCAAAATAACCTGGTGTTGAGAGATTTTAAACTTAGTTATCGTCCAGCAGGTTTATTTGGAAGTATAAGCTTCCAGAGCACTGCTCCTTCATTAGTTACCTGATAAAGCAGCAGTGCTCTGAAAGCTAGCACTTCAAATAAACTTGTTGGACTATAACCTGGTGTGAGATTCTTAAACTTTGACCAGCCTAGTCCAACACTGGCACCTCCACATCAAAAATAAGGCAGTTAAAACTATCAGTCATCCTGTAGACAGTGTAGTGATTATAATTACCAGTAATCCAGAGGCTCAAGATAATGCTCTAGGGTACACGTTCAAATCCCACCATAGCTAGTGAAATAAAGAATTGAAAACTTAACTTAATATTGGTAGTGGTGATCATGAAAGAACAAATTATAAATACCTATTGAGAACCCAATGTCATTTGTGGGAGGAAATTTACCATATCTAGTGTAAAAGTGAGTCCAAGACCACAGCACTGGTGGACTTCTAGCCTGTTTTCTTCTGGATTGACAACAAATGCTGGCCTTGCAGGGACTGCGCTGGACAGGGACTTTCAAATGCGATAGGCAAGATTCTAAACTTTGTTTGATTCTGATTAATGTGGGCTTAATTCTTTCAGAGCCTGCACCTTTCAACAAGGACTTTGCATATGGTTTGAATCAGATCAGCTTGTGTTATGAAAATTAAATAGAATTTAATTCCTTGCTGGTCTTAAAACAATTTTAATCCTTTACTGTCTTTGTTGGATGTTGTATTCAATATCTTCCCCAGTGGTCAACAAAAGTCTTCGCCTTGCCCTACCCACTCCAAACCTCAAGGGAGTTCCTGCTGGCAATTAATAAGTTCCCCAATTGGACTGTTCAGGGCAAATCATTGGTGGAATAAAGGGAAAGTATTGAGCAAATGAATGGTCCTTCTGTTTGTATGAAGGACGTAATAGAAATCAGGGAAAATGTAATTTTAATCTGTTCTGGTTTCTCAATTGCGGTGAGTTGTATACAAATAAATTAGGGTTCCTGACCATTGAAGGGAGGGCAGCACATCTTTAAAAGGATGGAATTTAACCCTGAGCATAGTGGGATGTCTCCACAATCATCCACTAAATCGGGCGATACAGAATGGTTTTCTGTTGATCAAAGAATTCTCTTTTAGCTCCACTAAAAACTATGGGTTCCTATTGACAAATTCTAATGATTTGAGCAGCAGTTAAAATTGGCATTTTTTTTTTAAAACAGACACCTTTCCTTTAAAAGTGAAAGTACATTTTTAAAATTATTTACGGGACAGAGGGATATTGATGAGGTAATGTTAGCAGAAACATCCATCAATTTGCTGCACAAAGAGCAGACATTTAGCAGCTTGTGCGACTACACAGTAGGAGTATGCGTTGGTGTACTTGGCTGCTTCAGGCCAATAGTCGTGCACAGCCAACCTGCGAAATCCACCTCTTCCGCCTCTGATCGTTTGATGAAAGCATGAGCCTGCCACAAAATAAGACACTGATCATTAGAGTGATGCAGCATAGGAACAGGCACTTTGGCCCAACCTGTCCATATCAAACACTTAACTAAACTACTCCCATTTCCCTATGTTAAGTGTTTGCTATCAATATAAAGCTGTCCAAAGTGGTGCACCTTGTGTCTTTCACTGTGTCTCACACCTATACACACACACCATGGGTGCTGGGGCAAAAATAAGCACTACTGCACTTAGGTGGTAGTGTGGGGGTTAAAAATAAAATTAAAATAAACAGGAGTGACTGCACAAAGAAGAAAAAAAAAAGCTGTCCAAATATCTTAAATGATGGAATTATACCAGCCCCAATCACTTCCTCTGGCAACTCATTCTGTACCATATATGCACCACTATCTGTTAAATGGGACCTGATGGTTCTATTTAAATCCTCCCCGTCCCCTTAATGTAAGGTTTTGGATTCCCCTACCCTGGGGGGGAAAAAAAAGACCTTTGATTATTCACCTTGTCTATGTCATGATTTTAATGAACCTCTAAGGTCACCTTTCAGCCTCCTACACTAAAGGAAAAGTAGTCCTAGCCCATCCAACTTTGGTAACTTCCTCGAAAGGGTACAAAACAGAATTACTAGTTTAACATCCATCCTAAACAAGATAACCAGAATTATGCACAGTACTCCAAATGCATCCTTACCAATGTCTTGTATGCCTATAACTCGACATCCTAAACGTCGATTTCGCTGCTCCTTTGATGCTGCCTGAACTGCTGTGCTTTTCCAGCACTACTAATCCAGAATCTGGTTTCCAGCATCTGCAGTCATTGTTTTTACCTCGTTGATTTTAACCCTACTGCGAATCCTCTTGCAAGGATGCCTGCCTTGAAGAAGTTTTCCTCCTCTCTACAAGAATCTCCGAGTCCCTCTCCCACTGCAACTCTATGCTATTTTCTCCCCACCCCCACCCTCCTCTAGCTTATCTCTCCACGCTTCAGGCTCACTGCTTTTATTCCTGATGAAGGGCTTTTGCCCGAAACGTCGATTTCACTGCTCCTTGGATGCTGCCTGAATTGCTGTGCTCTTCCAGCACCACTGATCCAGAATCCTAACTCCTGTACTCAGAGCTCTGACAAATGAAGACATGTCAAATATCATCATCATTACCCTGTCTGTGTTGCCACTTTCCAAGGAACTTATGTACCCGCACCCCGAGGTTTCTCGGTTCAACAACACTCCCAAGGGCCCTACTATTACATGTACAAGTCTTGCCCTGGTTTATCTTAGCAAAATGCAACACAATTAAACTCCATCTGCATTCCTCAACCTCCTGGCCCAATTGATCAAGATCCTGTTGTACTCTGAGATAACCTTCACTGTCCACCAATTTTGCTGTAATCTGTAATCTTACCAACCATGCCTCCTATAATCTCATCTACATACAAAATGTTTGTTTATACAAAATGACTATGATCCTTGTGGCACAGTGCTGGTCACAGGCCTCCAGTTTGAACAACAATCCTCTACTACCATCATGCCACCTACCAGCAAACCAATTTTGTATCTAATTGGCTATCGCTCCCTGGATTTCATGTGATCTAACCCTACTAACCAGTCTACCATGCAGAACTTTGGCAAATGCTTTGTTAAAGTCCATGTAGGCAGAAGCATAATTTCTTCAAAAAGCTCAAATCATATTTGAGAAATAGTTTCCCATGCACAAAGCCATGTTGACTATCCCTAATCGGCCCTTAACTTTCCAAAAGCATGCAGATCCTGTCTCAGGATACCCTTCAACAACTTATCCAGCGACGTTAGTCTCAATGGTCTGTAGTTCCCAGGCTTTTCCTTGAAGTCTTTCTTAAATAATTAGCCACCCTCCAATACCTCACCCATGGTTGTTGATGATACAAATATCTTTGCTAAGGGCCCCACAATTTCTTCCCTAGCTTCCCACAATGTCCTAGGATACACTTGATTAGATCCCTGGAATTTATCTTCCTTTTGTGCATTTTAAGACCTCCAGCACAACTTGTGAGATGTGGACTCTTTCCAGTTATCACTATTTACTTCCCTGAGTTCCCTAGCTTCCATGTCTTCACACTAAATCTCAATGAGAGATATTGGTTTCAGATCTCATCTGTTTACTGTGACTCCACACATACTGTTGATTTTAAAGGGGCCCTATTCTCTCCCTAATTACTCTTTTGCCCTTCATAAATTTATATAATCTCTTTGGGAGTATCTCCAGCCTGATTTAGATGTGCATTGACTCAGTAACAATTCCAGAATGGCAAAGTCCTGGAGTACCTAACAGTGTTGTGGGAGTACATACACCAGAGACTATAGCAGCTCACAAAAGCATGGAGGGCAAGTCAAGCTGAGCAAGAGATATTGGCTTTGCCAGCATTAGCAAATCCCCAGGATCTTTTATCCTTCTAAATCAAATCAAATCAAATGCAGAGCACTGAAGGGGTTCATTACATCTTGTGGCACGGTGGTAGTGACCCTACCTCTTGGATAGGAAGTAGATGATCAAATCCCACCTGCCCTGGAGGTGTGTCATAACATACAATAGGTGGATTAAAATAATTTAGAGGTTATCATTTGACCCACTGTGACTGTGCCAGCACTTCCCTCAACCTTGTATTGTTTTCATTTTCAAGTTTAAGTCCAAGCAGCAGCTTTCACTGTCGTTTTTCAGAATGGTTTCAGGGATGAGGAACTTCCATTAGATGGACAGATCAGAGAAGTTGGGACAAGGGGGTTTTCCTTGAAGGAAGGAAGTTGAGAAATTTGATAAAGTATTCAAAATCATAAGGAGTCTGGCCAGAGTGACTAGGGACAAACTTTTTATTGATTGGAGAGAGAACACATTTAGAAAGAAACAATGGAGACCTGAAGGAAACCGCTCTCATGTGGCAAGAGATCAGGATCTGAAATTGATTTCCTGAGAACCTGAAGGATTTAAATGGGAATTTGATTATTTTCAGAAAAGGAGGCATGTGTAAAGATGCAACGGTGGTGCTGGGTGAATTGCTCCTTTGGACAGCTGATGCAGACATGGTGGGTAGCAAGGCCTGTTGTGTTGTAACACATGCTAAGATTTTTCCTGCAGGGATTCCAGAACCCCCAGTCCTTTAACCGGTTTCCTTAAAATTTGTCTCCTGGTTACCAACATGTCCCAAGGAAATTTCTTCCATCCTTTCCTATCAAAACCAAATCATGAAAACACCATTTGGGTAATTACCTTTTGTAAGGATTACAACCAACCAGTGAGATCCTTGGCTAATGAGGCATCACATTTGAGCCCAGTGCTATCCTTACCCAATATCTCTGAATTAAGAGTAGGTTTAAACCCTACAATTGTTAACTTTAAAGAATCAATGACCAACACCTCCCACTAAGTTCCCACCCCCAGGAGAGAGTCTCTAAGCCATGGACGGAGGGTAAACTAACAGAACAGACCAAAGGATCACTGCTCACAATTACCAAAGAAAGTGCCTGTATATTTATTTTTTAAAAAAAGTTTTGTTATGAATGACAACTTTGTAATTTTTACTTGTAACTTGATCCAAAAACCAAAATCAGCAAAAGATCAGTGACTCACTCACCATAAGCTGCTTCAGGTCTGCTCTTTCCGCAGGATTCTTTATCAAACTTTAAAAAAAAAATTAAAGACGTTGTCAGATGTTAAACAAAAATCAGAATCCCTACAGTGTAGATCAGGCCATTCAGCCCACCCAGATATTGGCGTGGCAGGTTCTCCCCTGCTGTTCTCTGCGTACTTTAAGCTGCCAGAGAGACAGGCACTGATACAAGGACAGGTTTCTCTGAAGAGAAGAAACTAGTGGATCTACCTTTGAGTGACCTGACACTGACCGTGGGAGCCGACTATCATGACTTCAGATGGTGTCACAGAAAAGTTGAAACAAATGCATGGCATTAGAAGAAACAGGAAGTATCTGAACAGATATAAAGGTTTTAACATATCCTGTTGGGAGTAAAGCATTGACTGGGCACCACATCAACCAAACCAATTTTTGCAGCTGACTTGTAGGTTTTTGTTTAAAGAAATATCTTTGTCTGAAAACTAAAGTAAAACTAATTTCTTCCACTTAAGATAGAGTTTAGTCAACACATACTGAAGAACCTTACGTACCTATTGAATAACGAGAAAAAAAAAGGACACGATCTGTCTTATTGAAGGAAACGGTCTGAATGTCATCTCCCCTGCATGGACAGGAATGTGGTAATTACCAGACATTGAATGGGCAGCTCTATCACATTGGAGTCCAAAAATGGTGAGTCTAAGTCCCACTCCAGAGATTTCAACACAGAATTCAGGCCGGACTCTCCAGTGCTGTTCTATGCAGATTTTATCAGAATGATTCAAAAAGCTCATTTGCCCTTTCAGATGGATCTAAATAGCCACATGTTACAGTTTTGAAGAACAGGAGTGCGTTCACTCTGTCTCAGCCAATATTTATCCCTCAACCAGTTTTACTAAAACAAACTTTCTGCTCATTATATTGTTGATTACAGGAATTTACTGTGTTCAGTTCAACTGCTGTGTTCCTTATGTTACAAACAAAGTATGTAAATGCCTTGCAGTATCCAGGGGTTGAGAAAGGTCTTCTCTATAAATCTGAACTATCAACATCCTTTCTCCCCCAGCACTCTCCTCTACCCTCCAACTACTGCATAAATGCAGTCTCTCCACACTTCATGTCAGCCCTGAAGACAGTAGCTTGCTTTCTGTCCATGGAAGCTGCCTGACCCTCTGATCGCCAGCATTTTTGTTTTCAGTCTCTGTAAATGTCTCATCCCCAGCTTTTCTTCAACTCATGTAATGCTGGTGTCTAACCACTGGAGGGAGGTATCGGCTACCGAGGGGACACTATTGTGCATTACATCTTTCTACTTCAAGTTTTCATTCAAATTCTAACCACAAAACTGGAGATAAGGAATGTCAAGCAGATTACTGGCCTGTAGTTTGGGAGGAATTTTCCTGACTCTACAGTTTCAGCTGTATTAATTTGCATTTGACAGAGTTTACAGCAGAGAAACTGACCTTTAGACCTATTGAGTGCCTGCCTTTGTTGGTTCATGTGTTTTACTCTCTCCACTTCAACTCAAATCTATCAACACTAAATGTTTCCTTCCTTTCCCCTCCTTTTTAAAAAAAATCTCAAATCCTTTTAAAGCATCCAAATTAGTCACCTAAACTTTTTCTTGAAGAGTTTTACAAGATGGTTTTCCTAAACTTACAATGTCTAAGTGAGAATTTTAATTAATAGGATTATTTCATTCCTCCAAAGTTCTCCCCATGGACATCAGAAAGACAACTTAATCCCAGGCCATCGTATGCTCCTAGAGATTTCTGATTCAATGCATTCACTTGACATGTGTGTCACTGGCTAGGCCAGCACTTATTGCCCACCCTCGGTAAGGCTAGATAAGGAAAGCAGTTTCCTTAAAAATGACATTAGTGAACCAGGTACATTTTTCTGACAAACAACAATGGTTTCATGGTCACTATTAAAACTCTTAATTCCAGATTTTTATTGAATTCAAATTCCACCATCTACCATGGCAGGATTTAAATCTGAGTTCCCAGAACATTTTCCTGGGTTTTTGGATTAATAGACCAGCAGTGATACCACTGGACCATCACCTCCCTTGCAGTGGGCAACACTCAGGTAAGACCCTTCCCTTTTCTCTCCTCCCTTCCAATGGGATTACACATCCTCAGAGCACAGCTAAAACTGTGAACTTACTACAGAGAAACATGATCCTAGAGTTGCTGTTCCGTATTGTCCACACTGATGGGCTTTGCAAACATATTTCCTTATGGATCTGCCACTCCACCATTCGTGCAAGAATCTCCAGAGGGACTGTCCTGAAAGTCAGGGGCACATGTCAACATGCGCAGATTGGATGATGCAAGCAGCATGGAACAGCTCAGCATCAAAATCCCTGGTTTCTCAACATATCTGACTGACCTGAACGCATTGTCAAACTGCTTGTAAAAAGACCAGAACATTAGGTTTATATATTTGTCTGAGACAACAAGAACAACAACAATGAAAGTCATTCATTGCCTGTGAACCTCTGTACTTTTTCTGGGATGTCATACACTCAGATGTACAGCACGGAAACAGACCCTCCGATCCAACCCGTCCATGCCGACCAGATATCTCAACACAATCTAGTCCTGCCTGCTAGAACCCAGCCCATATCCCTCCAAACCCTTTCTACCCATCCAGATGCCTTTTTAATGTTGCAATTGTACCAGCCTCCACATCCTCTGGCAGCTCATTCCATACCCGTACCACCCTCTGCATGAAAAGGTTGACCCTTAGGTCTCTTTTATATCTTTCCCCTCTCACCCTAAACCTATGCCCTCTAGTTCTGGTCTCCCCGATCCCAGGGAAAAGACTTTGTCTATTTATCCTATCCATTCCCCTCAATTTTGTAAACCTCTATAAAGGTCACCCCTCAGCCTCTGACGCTCCAGAGAAAAACAGCCCTAGCCTATTCAACCTCTCCCTATAGCTGAAATCTTCCAACCCTGGCACCATCCTTGTAAATCTTTTCTGAACCCTTTCAAGTTTCACAACATCTTTCCAATAGGAAGGAGACCAGAATTGCATGCAATATTCCAACAGTGGCCTAACCAATATCCTATACAGCCGCAACATGACCTCCCAACTCCTGTACTCAATACTCTGACCAACAAAAGAAAGCATACCAAACACCTTCTTCACTATCCTATCTATTCACTTTCAAGGAGCTATGAACCTGCACTCCAAGGTCTTTTTGTTCAGCAACAGCAGGTCCTTCTTTCACCATCACTTCAACTTTGACAGAACAGCAATGTTTTCTTTGGTAGAAATAGAACATGGATCGATTCTACTCAGGAGTCCTGTTGAAAGTTGATCAGTGAGAAACCTTCCCAGGGATTCCTACAATGGTTCTCTGCCAGAGTCTCTCACTGCCTGTGAGGGAAGTGTGCGGTCAGTCCAGAGAAACATACCCCAAGTGAAGTGACCCATTAGGTCACAGAGCCACCATTTCTGCCAGGAGCACGGGGCTTTCATTATCAAAAACTCACTCACCGGCATTAATAACTCACTCACCATGCATTCACAAAGTCTTGAAATTCTTCACTAAATACTCCAGTTGGCAATTTAGGAGGTGGCTGTAAATGCAACAGATTAATAATTTGATAAACAAATAGAGAAATGGATAGAAACAACACAATTTGCAGCTAACATGGGCACAAAGTATGTTAGAAAGACAGCAAATTGACAATGTGTGGTATTCCCGACACCAAAGACATTAAAACTTTGAAATTCTGCAGCAGTTCAAATCTTCATGATCATTCTATTTATAGCTGGCCAATAACACTCATTTGTATATTGGCCATATCAGTGAGCAATGCCATGGGTGACCTGCACATATCCATAGGGAAAAGCACCTGACAAACATGTCCAATCGCTATCTACAGTGGGCAAAGACAAATAGGAGAAGGTCATTCAGCCCCTCAACCCTGTGCCATTATTCACTGGGATCTTGGGGGATCTGCACCTTAAATGGTATTTATTTGCGCTGGCACAATATTCCTTAACCAGTAAAAAGGTGATCCATTTCAAAGTGAAAAGACCCCAAACTGCCATCATCCACACTTTTTTTATATTTGAATCTGGATTAACTTTTCATTGCCAGTGAGTCAGAGTATCCGTCTGCTTATAGTAGATCTACTAGAATTCAGGCAGCAGCTAAATGCTGTCCAAGATAGAATTTTATTGGAAAAGAAAATTCATATAGACTATGGGGCATCCATGCTGCCTGATCCCTTTAAACCACATTAAGGGGCAGTGATCTGGCTATAATTTGACAGAGGTGTCAGAGAACTGCAGGACAGCTAATAGGGAATAACCAGGGAGCTACAGATCATTGATAGGGAAATGACTACTGGAGAAAATTCTGAAATTGAGAATTATCTCTGCTTGGAGAGGCAAGATTTGATCAGTGATAGTCAGCACAACTTTGTCAGAGTGAAGTTGTGCCTAAAACATTTGAGTCAATCCTGTTATTCAATTTTAGATGGAGTGGGTGGAAGGCAGTTCTTCATGTGGACTAACAGAGAGTTGGGTTGAATGATTGTAATCATTGTACAATCTCAGCAACCAGTCTGTTCCTGAGTGAGAATCACGGTGTAAAATAAAAACGAGACTCACAACACAACCTAGTTCAGTGAAAGGCAGAAGATGGGAATGGGACTGACCTCATTCACAATGTAATCCAACAATTCGAATATTGCCATTGGAGGTCGACAATCACCACCAAAAGCTGCAAAGAGAATGGATCGATTCAAACAGACTGGAGGGGAGTGTGGAATTCTGCTTTGACAAATTGTTTAATTCAACAACTGACCGAATTAATCCTAGCACTCTGCATTCCAGTGCTCCATTACCCCAGCAATACAGTTCCACTGTACCCCAGTATTCCATTACCCTAGCGATACAATCCCACTGTACCCCAGTATTCCAATACCCTAGCGATACAATCCCACCGTACCCCAGTATTCCATTACCCTAGCGCTACAATCCCACCGTACCCCAGTATTCCATTACCCTAGTGATACAATCCCACCGTACCCCAGTATTCCATTACCCTAGCGATACAATCCCACCGTACCCCAGTATTCCATTACCCTAGCGATACAATCCCACCGTACCCCAGTATTCCATTACCCTAGCGATACAATCCCACCGTACCCCAGTATTCCATTACCCTAGCGATACAGTTCCACTGTAACCTAATATTCTGTTACCCCAGCAATACAGTCTCACTGTACCCCACTATTCCTTTTTAGCCTAGTGATACAGTCCCACTGTACTCCAGTATTCCGTTACCCCAGCAATATAGTCCCACTGCAACCCAGTAGTCTCTAACTTAAAAGATTTGAATTTCTTTGTGAATGATGTGAAATGAGTAAACAACTGAAGCTCACAACTCCCTGGACGTCCTGAAGGTTGAGGGCTTGACTCGGAGGATGAAGGGTCCTCTCCCACGTGACAGCCAAAGATCTGTTCGAGCTCCTTAGCATCAGGTGGAGGAATTGGATACCTTCCAATGGCCATCTCCACCAGAGACAGCCCCATACTCCAGATATCGGATTGAACAGAATAATGTGTCCCCTGGAGTCTTTCAGGCTGAGAAACAAGTCAAAATATAGAAGCAGTGAGGGGAGTTTCCAGACTCTTAGCAACAACATTCTGCCCCTTGTGCCTCTGCTGGCTCTGAAAGAGCGTTCTCATTTCTCCCACTGCACTGTTCTTTCCTCAAAGTCTTGCAAAACATTCATTTATTATATCCTGGGATGTGTAGAAATTTGAACCTGTTGTTCCCACCTCACAGGCACAATTTTGGCACATCTTCTTCCAAACCCAAAGCACACTATAAATTTATCTAAAGATTCATGATGGGCTGATTGGCCTTTGGCACAGTACCAGTCAATAAGTGAAACTAGCAAATTAACATTAATTAATGTCAAGGATATTTTTGCAATAGATTAATTGTAAAAATCATCATTAAACACATCTTTATTCATTCTAAGTGTTTTTGTGAATTTCTTGTTCGTGGAGTTGGGAATCATCAGGAAGCAAATATTCTCTTCCTTTGACTGCTGGGTTTCTCTGGACCAAAACTTGCCCCGAAAGTACAAGAACAAATCCAGGAGTTACTGGACACAATACCCATCTCTTCTGGCATTCCTAAATCATTCAAACAAATCATTAGAAAACCGTCACACAGTCCGATTGGGTGCAATTTTTGGATCTTTATACCTGAGAAAGACTCAGAACAGAATCTGGTAACATTAGGACCACAGAGTAAAGCAAGTTCCAAAATGTAAATGCAAGGAAGTTACCGAGGCAAGTGCTTCCACTTCCCTCACAACATCAGAATTCCCTGATCCCTGCAGTAGGTTTCTGGCATTTTCCTGATCTTACTGCAGATTCCAGTGTTGAGATTTTAATAATATATCTTTCCTGGAGATAGCTGCCCAGGGGGATAGAACCTCAGCAGTGTCACTAAGATCAGAGCGTTTTCCATTCTGTTGTCATGTGCAATGGAGGAACTTACTGACATGTAAGATCTTGTCCCAACAAAGGAGTTTGCCATGGAGTCAATCAGCTGCCCACTAACCCCAAAATCACAAAGTTTGATTTCACCGCGGGAATTCACCAAGATGTTTGAAGGTTTAACATCTGGAAAAGAAATACAATTTAAAATTACAAGAAATTACACATTTCTGGTTTACTTTAACCAGTTACTTGGGAAAAGCAGCACGATTGAAGACAAAAAAAAAACTGCACAAATTACCACACGAGAAAATTAAGAAGCAGATGATGTCACAGGCAGACAAATTTAACAGCAAACTGTCACTTAAGAATAGTTTGGATAGGCTGATGAAAGATAAATAAATGAGGGAAATTTGGATACATTTGCTTATTTATCTCCCACACTATATGATTGTATGATCTAATTCGCATCAGAGTGAATGAATACTGACTGTTTAATTAGAGAGCAAGAAGGAGCATGTGGACGCTGAGCTGAAGTGCACAAACAAGTAACTTGTGAATCAGACTGCAGGCAGCAGCAAGGGATTCAAAATGTTTGGAAAAAGATGGAAAGTAAATATGGAGTATTTTGTTTGAAAATAAAAGCTGGTGGTGAGCTTTTGGTTCTGTGACTCAAAGAATTTGAAGGTACAGGTTATAATGGTGTCTCGCAAGTAAAACATTTTAATCTGAACACTGTATCCATGGATTTCCCTGTTCCTGGTTATATAAACATAGAACATAGAACAATACAGCACAGAACAGGCCCTTCGGCCCACGATGTTGTGCCGAACTTCTAACCTAGATTAAGTACCCATCCATGTACCTATCCAAACGCCGCTTAAAGGTCGCCAATGATTCCGACTCTACCACTCCCACGGGCAGCGCATTCCATGCCCCCACCACTCTCTGGGTAAAGAACCCACCCCTGACATCTCCCCTATACCTTCCACCCTTCACCTTAAATTTATGTCCCCTTGTAACACTCTGTTGTACCCGGGGAAAAAGTTTCTGACTGTCTACTCTATCTATTCCTCTGATCATCTTATACACCTCTATCAAGTCACCCCTCATCCTTCGCCGTTCCAACGAGAAAAGGCCAAGCACTCTCAACCTATCCTCATATGACTTCCTCTCCATTCCAGGCAACATCCTGGTAAATCTTCTCTGCACCCTCTCCAAAGCTTCCACATCTTTCCTAAAGTGAGGCGACCAGAACTGCACACAGTACTCCAACTGTGGCCTAACCAAAGTCCTGTACAGCTGCAACATCACTTCACGACTCTTGAATTCAATCCCTCTGCTAATGAACGATAATACTCCATAGGCCTTCTTACAAACTCTATCCACCTGAGTGGCAACCTTCAAAGATCTATGTACATAGACCCCAAGATCCCTCTGTTCCTCCACTTGACTAAGAACCCTACCATTAACCCTGTATTCCGCATTCTTATTTGTTCTTCCAAAATGGACAACCTCACACTTGGCAGGGTTGAACTCCATCTGCCACTCCTCAGCCCAGCTCTGCATCATATCTAAGTCCCTCTGCAGCCGACAACAGCCCTCCTCACTGTCCACAACTCCACCTATCTTCGTATCATCT
The DNA here is from genome assembly GCF_037043375.1 of Chiloscyllium plagiosum. Lineage (NCBI taxonomy): Eukaryota > Metazoa > Chordata > Chondrichthyes > Orectolobiformes > Hemiscylliidae > Chiloscyllium > Chiloscyllium plagiosum. The sequence continues at coordinate 2,919,240 of NW_028270177.1, read as the reverse complement.
GCAAATTTACTGACCCACCCTTCGACTCCCTCATCTAAGTCATTAATAAAAATTACAAACAGCAGAGGACCCAGAACTGATCCCTGCGGAACTCCACTTGTAACTGGGCTCCAGGCTGAATATTTACCATCTACCACCACTCTCTGCCTTCGACCGGTTAGCCAGTTTTCTATCCAAATAAGTTAAACAGATTCCATATTTTGATTCAATCTACTAACTAGATTTCTGCTCCCCTCCCTCATTATAACCTATCTTCCTGAACTTACTGCACTCTCCGATCCAACCCTGACTTTGCAATCAAGCCTATCCCTGTCGCCTACCTCACTATCAGCATAGATATCACTCTTCACCAATTATTTCCATTTCTAATACTGGACTGAAAATATTAATTCTGTTTTTCTTTCTATAGATGCTGCCAGATCTGCTGAGTTTCTCCATCACTGTTTTCGTTTGATATTGCCAGGTGTCTAATATATCACCTTTTCAAGGGCAATTAGGGATGTGCAATAAATGCTGGCCCAGCCAATGACAACCACATTCCACAAAGGATTAAAAAACACAATTGACCTGTGTGGAAAGTAATAGGTCATGGCATAAAAGTGACAAAGGCAATGGGGAGACAAAACTGGTCGAGTGACAGGTAACAGATTTCAGGTTAGAGGAAGATTTGTCTTGGATTTTCAGGGGTCAGTAACGGAACCCTGGTTTTTCCTGATACACGTCCATGGCAACCATAATCCCAAAACTAAACTAACCCACCTGACTGCTCCTGAATATGAAATCCCTCCAAAAACATTTCTTATTCACATACTTCCTAAATGTCTTTTAAAATTGTAACTTACCCACATCCACCACTTCCTCTGGAAGTTCATTCCACATATAGTGCTAATGACCTGATCTATTCCTGATATAAAATATTGATCGGGATTTTGGTACGTAGGAGACAATTTCAAAGTTTGCAGATGACACAAAACTTAGAAAAATTGTAAACTGTGAAGAGGAGAGAATGGAACTCCAAAAAGGACATTGGCAAGTTGGTAGAGTGGGCAGATAGGTAGCAGATGAAGTTCAATGCACAGAAGTGTTAGCTGATGCACTTTGGTCAGAAAGAAAAACAGGGGCTAGAGGAGCAGAGGGAGCTGGGTGTACAATGCACAGACTATTGAAGGCAGCAGAACAGATGGAGAGAGCAGTTAATAAAGCACACAACGTCCTCAGTTTTATTAATGGGCATAGAATACGAGAGCAAGACAGTGGTTAGATTTCATATGGAGAACTGTGTTGTGCATGGGGTCATAGGAAAGACGTGATTAGATTAGATTACATTACATTACAGTGTCCACACCGACCCGCCGAAACGTAACCCACCCATACCCCTACATTTACCCCTTACCTAACACTACGGGCAATTTAGCATAGCCAATTCACCTAACCAGCACATTTTTGGACTGTGGGAGGAAACCGGAGCACCTGGAGGAAATCCACGCAGACATGGGGAGAATGTGCAAACTCCACACAGTCAGTCGCCTGCGTCGGGAATTGAACCCGGGTCTCTGGCGCTGAGGCAGCAGTGCTAACCACTGTGCCACCGTGCTGCCCACTTGCAGACTCTGGAAATGCAATATACAAGAATGGTTCCAGGAATGTGAAACTCCAGATATATGAGGATAGATTGAAAAATTGGGGCCCATTCTCCTTTCAGAGAAAAAAGGAGGACAGGAGATTTGATAAGATGGTTTTTAAAATTGAGAGTGCGCTGGTCAAAGTAGATGGGGGAAAACTGTTCCCATGCACAAAAGCAAAACAATGAGGGGGCATAGATCTAAAGTGATGTGCAAAAATAACAAAAGATGATTCAAGGAAAAACCTTTTTCATAGAGCCAGTAGTTAGGGTAATAGAAGGCACTAGCTGGAAATGTGCTGGAGGCAGGTACAGTCAAAGCATTCAAGAGGCACTGGATAATTATTTGGAAAGAAATAGTGCACAAGTGTATGGGGGATAAAAGCAAGAGATTGGCATGAAGTATTAATGTTCATTTGAAGAGTTGGAGCAGGTACGTGGGTCCAAATGGACTCCTCCTGCACCGTAATAATCTGGTGATTCTTTTCATTCCTTTACAATTTAATGCAGGAAAACAGTTGCAACAAAGTCTCAGCAGACTGTCAGATGACATTATATGGACATTAATAAATTGTCAGCAATTCCTTTCAGGTCAAGGGTTATAGAGAAATAGCAAGATGAAGCTAATATAGAGGAAAGTGGATTCATTTGACCAGAAATCCAGCCCCAAGGCAGCTGCACACTATCTTGTGGGGACAGCTACATATCCAGCATTTCTTCCACTTCAACACTGGCAGCTGTGCCTTTAGCTGGCTGGACCCAGAGCTCTCAATTTCACCTTGACAAACCTCTTCATAACCAACCTCCTCTTTAGGATGTTCCCTAAAACCAACCTCTTAAAAGCAACCTCAGCCAGCCTAGTCCCTCCTTGTGGCTCAGCATCAAAATGTTATTTATTAATGCTCCTCTACAGCACCTTGGGATAATTTCCCACATAACAGGTTCTCTACTAACGCAAACTAGCATTTTGTATTTATGATCAGACAGTTGACATAGCAACATGGTGAATATGGTTTTCTGCATGAAACAAGTGCTCTGAAATGGTTCCATGAGACAAAGTAAATCACCACAGCTGCGATTGTGTGGGATCGAGCTGCTCACACAGTCAAATGTTCCTGATGCTACTTCAATTAGGCAAACACACTGAAGATTGGGTATGGGACTAATTTACATCAAGGTTGAATGTCAGGCCCCTTTTTATACCATAGAATTCCGCGGGTCAGACAAATGATACATTATACACAAGAAAACAGCATTTAAGACAACGAATACCTCGGTGCATGATCTTGTGTTTCTCTCGCAGATATGCCAATCCCTTGTTCACCTGCAAAGATTGTAATTGTCTTTTAAACAGCATGATTTTCTTTAACGGACATGCCAGGAACAAGTCTATCTGTTTATATCTAAAATGCATTAACTATCTGTTTCTTCACTTTGCTGCCAATGGTGGCACTCCAATAAGCAGGGAAATTGAAAAACAAAGTATAATTACAAGGTGACAAGTTTACACTAGATATTTCTAGTTTAAAATGGATATAGCAAACATCATGAACATATGAAAATTACAATGGAATGTACAAATTCAAATTGGAATTCCATCATGTTTGTGAATGTTAGCTTAAACTATCCTCACCAATGAACTCCACTGGAAGTTCTATCTGGCTCTGGCTCTCCATTGGCTATGGCTCCAGGAAACCAATCAATGATGTAATAGAAATCTCATTACCTTGCACACTTCCTGGAACATACCTTTACCACATTCCACGCTGTGGGAGAACACCTCCATTGTCATAAAACAAAATCCTTCAACTCACTGGGACCATTGTACAAAGACAAAGATAAGGGGGCATTTAAATTTCTGCAAAATCTATAAAAGTTTCACCATGTCCCAAAGCACCTTACAGCCAATCAAATGCATGTGAAGTGTAGTTACCGTTTTAATGTAAGCAACATCGGAGTCAATTTGTACACAGCAAGTTCCCACGAACAGCAAATGTGATAACAGCCAAATCATCTAGGTCTTGTGACATTGATTGAGGGATAAATATTGGCCCAGGACACTAGAGAGAAATCCACAACATTTCTTATAAAAAAAGTGCTAAGAGGTTTTTGTTTTATTATTTATTTATGGGCTTTCAGGTCGCTGGTTGGGCTAACAGTTGTTACATATCCCCAAGAGTCCTTGAGAAAGTGGTGGTGAGCTGTCTTCTTGAACAACTGCAGCCCACACAGTGTAGATAAAACACAATCTGACTGAAGAGAATGCAATTTAACAGCTCGACTGAAAGAGGAGATCTCTGACACTGCAGCACTCTTAGTTCTTGACTGGAAGTATGAGCATACTTGATGCAACTTGAATCTTCAGCTCTGAGTGAACCATTAGTCACTTAACTGAAGGAAAGACATTACCCTCTGAGCCACAACTGACATTTTCATCACCAGTACATTCTTGTTGCACAGATGCAAGTGTCAAAGAAAGACAGGATGTCACATTGAGCTGGTTTGACCTAGAGCCAAAACTACAGGAACCTAAAATATCTAAACATCCCCATCATGGACATGTGTACAACTGACCTCAGCATGTGACTGCTTTTGGACGGTTAGACACTCCTGCACAGAGTCGATCTGTTATCACATCCCTGCACTGAATGAATTGTACTTACAGCTATGCTCACTTTACCCAGCACTTGCTCTGTAATTCTTCCAGCCTTTTTAAGCACCTGATCCAGTGATCCACCATCCTAACAAAGTGAAACGTTAGAATTACTCAGTGTGAACAGCACCACATTCTGGTCATCATACTGTCACAGACACACTGCTGTTAGCAACATATTGATCATACTGTCACAGACACACTGCTGTTAGCAACATATTGATCATACGGTCACAAGAAACTACTATATGATCAATAAAGCAATGTGATTAAGAATCCTCCTCCAGCTGGCCCTTAGTTGTGATTAGTAATTTTCCATTAATTAATCTGGTTTCTAGTGTTTACAGTGAAGATCTGTGCTTTTCCATTTTGAAAAATGGAATGTTTTGTATGACACCAGCTCCCTCCCCCTCTCATTCCCAGTGGCTACACTGTAACAGCTGCCTTTAGCAACATACAGAACCTTTGGTAGCAGGGATTTCCGAAGAGATTTGTTATGTGTCAGTGGGAAAGCTATACACCTGCTGGTGACTTGCTCCAACCTAAATAAGGTAAAGATTTTGTCAGATAGCGATGTGTCAATGACCACAGAGAAGTGGCAGAGCAACATTGCAAGTCAGATTTCAATCAGCACAATCCATTATCTTAAACCTTGCAATCCTCGCTGGTTTAGAAAAAGAGTTTTGCCTGCAAAGCATTTTTTAGCAATGTTTACAGAGAAAACCCCACAATCCCATGTGCCAGGAATGAGGGACTTAGTTGTGTGGAGCTTCAGAGGAAACTGGGACTGCTTCCCTGCAGCAGAGAGGTGGCTTGGGGCAATTTAATAGAAACTGGTTACTGACACCTGCCAATTGTATCTTATATCTGTTTTGTTTGCTAATCAGAAAACGTAGCAGAGATCAAATGAGGTCAGTACGTTCTCAAACAGTGTGCGCTGAGGACTGGAGTGTGCTGTGTGAAAACAATAAGGCAACCAATTCAATGACAACTTTCAAAGGCACATGGGGGTGAATACTCTGGGCCTTAGGGAGACAGGAAGGAAGTGAGATCGAACGGGAAAGATCTAACAGAAAGTTCAGTAAGATTAATGAAAACATTAAATCTGTTAAAAGAAAGTGTGTGTGAGGTAAATACGAAGATGCTGTTTGAACAAAACCAGAAGAATGAAGGACTGCAATTTGTGGAACAAAGGACTGGAGACTTCTCGGGAGACAAGGGCTTCTTGCTAAATGAAGATAGAAATGATCCCAGCTGCTTCTACAGCTGGACTTGAAAAGTTCTCTTTTTCTCTTTCTAGCTCTTGATTTTCTCAAATGGAAAGTACTTTTTAGCTTCAGTACCATGTGTTCCATGCAGATGCTGATCTCTCCATCACTGTAGAAAGCTCCATAGAATCCCACGATATATGGAGAGTTACATTCATGCAGAACCTGTAATTCTCGGATTATCTGATTCCGAATGGCTGGCTTGATTTCCAGGTGAATTAGCTAGAAGAAAAAAGATACAGGTAAACTTAGGTCACTTCATCAGCCTTTTATATTTATATCCTGTATACAGCACATATACAAGCGATTTGGTCCAACTGACCAATTCTGGTTGTTCATGTTCTACAGGAGCCACTTCTATCAACATACTCTCTCCCTCTGCATTTATCCAGCTTTCCCTTAAATGTATTCATGTTGTTCACCTGAGCCACTCTGTCTGGTAATAGGTTCTCACTATTTGCTGGGTTAAGACCTTTCTCCTAAAGTCTCTACTGGATTGATTAGTCTGGGCAGCATTTTATGAAGAATGGGAAAGCCCTGAAAAGAATATGAAGGGTCACCCAGGATGATGCTGGAAGTAAGGGATTTCACTCTTACGGAAATAGTAGAAAAATTGGGATTGTTTCCCCCCTAGGCAAAGGAAGTTTAACAAAGATTTAACAGAGAAACTGAAAGTGATCAGAAATTTGGAGAGAGTGTATAGAGTCATAGAGATGTACAGCATGGAAACAGACCCTTCGGTCCAACCTGTCCATGTCGGCCAGCTATTTTAACCCAATCTGGTCCCACAAGCCAGCACCCGGCCCATATCCCTCTAAACCCTTCCTACTCATATACCCATCCAAATGCCTCTTAAAATGTTGCCATTGTACCAGCCTCCACCACATCCTCTGGCAGCTCATTCCACACCCGTACTACCCTCTGCGTGAAAAAGTTGCCCCTTAGGTTTTTAATATCTTTCCCCTCTCACCCTAAACCTATGCCGTCTAGTTCTGGATTCCGCGACCCCAGGGAAAAGACTTGGTCGATTTATCCTATCCATGCCCCTCAATTTTGTAAACCTCCATTAGGTCACCCCTCAACCTCCGACACTCCAGGGAAAACAGCCCCAGCCTGTTCAGCTGCTCCCTGTAGCTCAGATCCTCCAATCCTGGCAACATCCTTGCAAGTCTTTCTGAACCCTTTCAAGTTTCACAACATCTTTCCAATAGGAAGGAGACCAGAATTGCACGCAATAATCCTGCTGCCAAGTAGAGGAAACTGTTGGAACCAGCAGCAGAGGCCAGAGATTTAAAATAACTGGCAACAAAACTAAAGAGTAATTTTCCACACAGGTTCTGGAGTGCAGTACCTAGAAGTTTGGTGAAATCAGATTTCATTGAATTTCAAAGAGTAATTGGACATTTACTTGAAAAGGAATAATTCATAGGATTACAGAGAAAAGTTGGACTGTGTGAACAAGATGGAAAAGAGCTGCCACAGGCATGAAATGCAATGATTTCATTCTTAACTGCGGAGATTCAACATGATGTGATCACATTGTGTGCACGATGTTTACAGATCGACACAGAGCACATTATAAACATGACCAAACTGGAGATGGTATCCTGTCCAATCCAATCTGTTTGTAGCTGTGCACAGGAGGAAGAGTGCCTGTGTGTGAATACTTGTGTTTGCATGTGTGCGAGAGACTGAGCGTAAGTGTTAATAAGAATGAGAATGTGTTTGTGAATGTATATGTGAGAGAGACAAATGAGCATGAGTATGCATGCATGAGAGAGAACACTTGTGCACATGAAAGAATGCATGTGTGCATGACAGAATGTATATCTGAGAGAATGCATGTGTGTGAATGTGTCAGACAGACAGCCAGAGAACAAGTGAGCGTGTGTGTTTGCTGACTCTCATGGTTAGACTGCACATTTGAACAATGAGGGAACAAAACCCTAATTGATCTTTGGGAGAGAAGGGGATTAGAAAAGGATGAAAACTGAATTTTACCTTCCGGGCCATTATAAGGCTGGATGGTTTGTGAGAAACTTTGAAAACTACTCCTCCATTTCCTGCTCCCAGTTCCGATATCTTCTCAAAGTCATCATCTTTCAACTCGCCAACTTTCTGTTTCTGGGTCAGAAATGCTTCCAAACGTTTGCGCTGTTGTTCATCCAACTCGAGCTCCTCTAACTTCTTTTGCAGAGCTTCCAGATTTGTCCTAAATTGTTGCCAAAACAGAAAGGAAAACCTTTGAACAGACAATGTGCATTATCATCCCACAAATGGACATAACGCACCTGCTGTTTGGGGTACACCCTTACTCCTCATGTTTATGAAGATTTACTGAATGGGTAGAGATGGAGGATTGATCAATGCGGCCTGCTGTGGCTGCACCCAAATATCTTGGTGCTTAATTGCAAAAGGATGATCAATTATCCAGTGCTGACCAAAAACAAAAACACTTCTTAAAACTTCAATCTGTACTCAGCTTGTTCGAGGAGCATTTATCAGAAATGGAATTTGAGAGAGAGAATATGAGAAGTTGATCTGTATAGAAAAGTAAGAAGTCAAGGGAGATGTATAGATAGATAAGGCTAAGTTAATGGATCAACAGACCGATCAATAGTTTAATTGTTTGGTGACAGAACATAAAACCAGTTCAGTCCAGTGAGCGATGAGTTGATGCTAGCTCCATTGGGAATATAATCACCATCCCATTACCCTGTATCAGCATGAACTGACCTTTGTCATGTCAGCTCACTATTAGATTCCCAAAAAAGCTCACTTACACAGTGACAGGACACCATCTCAGAAAATCTGACTTGTTAGCCACCATTTAATTTTTTACTATTTGGTTACTGAACACACTCGTGTGTGGTTGCTAGTGTTCTTTTAACAAGAGAACAGATTAATTACACATTTCCCACTCACAAAAGGATCAAGAATGAGAAGGCACAGATTTAAAGTCATTGGCAAAAGAAGCAAAAAAAAAAAAGTGAGTAGTTAAGGGTCTCAAGGATGTAGTGGAAGCAGGTTCCAGTTAAGCATTCAAACTGGAACTAGATGGAGCTCAAATGGGCAGCATGGTGGCTCAGGGGTTAGCACTGCTGCCTCACAGCACCAAGGACCAGGGTTGGATTCCAGCCTCAGGCAACGGTCTATGTAAAGTTTACATGTTCTCCCAGTGTCTGCGTTGGTTTTCTCCCATAGTCTAAAGATACACAGATTAGGTAGATTGGCCATGGGAAATGCAGGGTTACAGAGATAGGGTGTGGGAGGTGAGTCTGGGTGGGATGCTCGGAGGGTTGATGTGGTCTCGATGGCTGAATGGCCTCTCTCCACACCGTAGGGATTCTATGATTCTTCCATGATAGATGGTTGTCTGAAATGAGACATGTGCTGGGTTACGGGGGCGAAGATGAGACACTTATTTGGAGAGGTGGTACAGACTAGAGGGGCCAAATGGTCTCCTTCAGTGAACGGTCATTCTTTTAGAATCCCAAAAGTGCTTTCCAGGCAGGGCCACTTTTTGAAGTGAAGTCACAATGAAAATGTGGGAACCACAACCCAACGTGTGCTCAGCAAATTGAAATGTTCAATTTAGTTTTGAAAATGCAAGGTGGCAAGGAGCCAGAAAAGGTGAGTGCGCAAGAATTTCAGCCCAAAGAGGGGGAGGAAGACAATGTAGATACTAGTGGCAGTGGGACAGGAAAACGGTGGGCAGCCCTAACCATGGCAGGAACAGTAAAGAGAAGGATAAGGAAGCTTGCAATAAAAGAGTTCTGAAGGCCAGAGGTGATGTGGAGACTGGGTTTCTGGTATGGAGTTCTCTCCTGTGGCCTGTTCAGGAATGGAATAACTGAGGGCATAGCAGCAGCATTTACAGATTATTTGGAAGACAGGATGAAGGAAGAATTCTAACTTAATTCAAAACCAAAAACAGATGGAATTGAGGGAAGAGTTGTAATTGATCAGTTGTCTTCCCTCTTTAGGTCACTGCCCTACTCCGCTAATTTTAAACTGGAGTTGCCAAAGATATAAACTGGATGCCTGAGGGCAGGGTCCTTTAAATCGGCAATTGATTCATTGTGCTGTCTGGAATTCCAACTGCTATTTTATCATTAACTGAACACAGGAAGTGACTGAAATTTCCCTAGAGGGGGTTATTCTCTAGGACAAGATTAAATTTACAAATCTCCCAAATCACAGTTGCCAAGTGAAATTGGATGTATTCTGGGAAATTGCACCATGTGACTTCTTGCATTTAAATATCTCACCTTCACCTCCCACCATTGGTCATTCGTCATGTCTACCATTGCAATACCTTGCCCCTCCCCTTCATTATGCAACAGTCAAACAATGTATGTTCACTGGCCCCTCCCTCTAGCCCCAATAAACAAAATGGTTCAACAAAAAAAGTGAAGAAAAATCTAAGCCGTCTAGTTCTGCTGTCCATTGATTTTTTTTTCCTGCGTTTCACTTCATAGAATCCCTTCACTGCAGAGAGGTCCAATGGGTCTGCATTGACCTTCCGAAGACATCCAACTCAGGCCCAGTGGGTAAACTGACTTAATGATACAATACAGGCTGGATGACTGGAAAAATTGAGACTTTGGTCAAGAAAAAGGAATCATATGTCAGATGTAGACAGTGGGATCAAGTGAATTCCTAGAGGAATCTAAGGGTAGTGGGAGTATACTGAAGTAGGAAATCAGAAGGGCAAAAAAAGGGTTGAGATAGCTTTGACAAGTAGGAGAATTCAAAGAGATTCTACAAAAATATTTAGGGCAAGAAACTAACTTTAGAGAGTATACGGTCCCCTAAAGATCAATGAGGCCATCTGTGTGTGGAGATGGGTGAGATGCTAAACAAATATTTTGCGTCAGTATTCACTGGAGAAGGACATGGAAGCTAGGGAACTTGAGGAAGTAAATAGTGATGTCGTGAGAAGTGTCTGAATTACAGAACACAAGGTACTGAAGGACTAAAAATGCATAAGGTAGATGAAGCCCTGTCACCTGATGTGTATCCAAGAACTCTGTGGGAAGAGATTGCTAGGCCCCTTGCTGAGCTATTTATATCATCAACAGTCGAAGTGTGAGATGCCAGAAGACTGGAGGTTGGCTAATGTAGTGTTTTTATTTAAGAAAGGTGGTAAGGAAAAGCCAGGGAACTATAGACTGGTCAGCCTGATGACCCGCTTATATCCCTCAAACCCAAAATCTGTTGGACTGAATATTATTGATGTTTGTGCATAATCTGCTCATTTATTTTTCTCAGTCTGCTATTTTACCAAGAGTCAATTTTAACTGGTACAAGCCTTAACTAGTTTAAACAGCCTAAAGACAGAATCAGGGAATTATTATGGTGCAGAGGGGAGCCTGTTCAGCCTACTGTATCTGTACCAGTGAGCTCTATGACTTAGTGCCAATCTCCTGGTGCCCGTCACCCTGAATATTGTTTCTATTTAAATAACCATCTAATGCCCTCTTGGATTCCTCAACAAAACCTGCCTCCATCTTACTTCCAGATCCTAACTCCTGGTTGTGTAGAAATGGCTTTATTTTACACATCGCATTTGCTCCTTGTACAAGTTACATTATGTCTGTGCCGATTCATTGTTGAACGAGGACACAGTTTCTCCCTATTTTCTCCAGTCACTTCATAATTTTGAAAACTATTAAACCTTCCCTTTTCTATTCTCTCCAAGGAAATAAAGGTACATAAGAGACAAATCAGCGAGTTTGCCTACTGACATCACCGATATTAAACCTTAGAGAACAGCAGGGGTAACTATTTCAGACAACTGTAACTGTACCACATGATCTGAAAAGCATTTTGAAAACCAAATCCATTATTTATCATTTGTATCGATCGGCCAGAGGACAGGGAATGATTGACTCAGGATTTCTTGGCTTCATTGTTGCAACACTGCAGCAGCTCAGTAAATTTGTCAATGTCGTATCCCAGAGGAAGTGATTCATTCATTTTTCCACACTCCCTTGACTCAGTCAGTCATTTTGCTCACTGATTACATAAGATTATTGTGCTTTCTCTTACAAATAATTTTTACCACTCACCCCCAACAATTCAGAGAGTTCCAGATTTCAAACTCAGCAGGGTACAAGTCTCTCTCACTCACACACACACACTCACACACACACACACACACAGGGTACGGATCACACACACAGTCTGATTCTCACTGGGGAATGAGTCTCACACACACACACCTCTACTGACTCTCACTGGGGTACGGGTCACACACAGACTGTCTCTTCCTGGGGTACGGACACACACACACGGGTACAGGTTCTATTCTGATGCTAAGCAAGCCTTCTCCCACTACTGGCCTTTATTCTTTACTCCTCCTTTAAGATGCTATCTAAAAATCACTTCCTTGATCAAGATTGTCATCATCTGTTCTGATAAGCCCTGATATAAATGCTGTAATATTTTATACTAAGTTTTGTGAAATTCCTTAGGATATTTATAATGTTTTGGGTACTCAGTAAGTGTAAACTATTGCTGCTATTGTTCTATGATGAAGTCAGATTGTACAGCCTGCGTCCACAGAATTGTAATTTGTTAGCTGGGCTCAGCCTGCAGAATGGCCAGTGTAATTCTGCTGAAGCCACACTGAAGTTAGGAAGGAAATTAAAAAGCAGGATCTAAAGAACAGTAATCTCAGGATTACTCCCAGTGTGCCATGTAAGTGAGGGTAGGAACAAGAAGAATGATTAACATCTGGCTGGAGAACTGGTGCATTAGGGAGGACCTCAGAGTTCTCAGGAATTGGGATTGGTTCTGGGACAGGTAAATTTGTAAGTGTTAGGGGAGGGATTTAAACCAGTTTGTCAGGGACATGAAAACCTGGGGGGGTTAGCCAGATTGGAAGGAAGTAAAGTTGGGAAAAGGAAGCAGAAAAGCTGCAAAAAGGAGACCAGCAGGCAGGAGACATAAAGCCAAGTATTAACTATGTCTTAAAAGCATAATGAGGTCAAAAGACAAAATTAAGGGCACAAGATAGATAGATGATCTAAAGCCACAAATAGAGGTATGCAGTTCCAATCTAACTGCCTGCATGGTGACCAGGACTGGGAACTAAATATTCAAGTATATTCAACATTTAAGAATAACAGACACCAAGGAAAAAGATGGTGCAGTTTTGTGCTGATAATACGGAACAGGATCAGAACATTAGTAAGGGAGGGTCTCGAGGTGGAAGAACAATGTGTGGAATCTGATTTAGATGGAACTGCAATAGCAGCTAATCTTTGCTGGAGTCATTTATAGGCAACCAAATAGTAGAGACCATGAGGGTCATGGCATTAATCAGGATATGAGAGAAACTTGTAGCATGGACAACACTGTAATCATGGATGACTTCAGTCAGCACATAGATTGGGTAAAACAATTAAGAGATTACAGAGGAGGAGGAATTGTATTTCTCAGTTGTGAATCTGTACCACATTCTTTACCACAGAGGGATGTCAAGGCTGGTCCATTAAAATAATTCAAGATTGATATAGAGAGTTTTTTATTAAAATCGAAAAGGGAATCTAGGATTACAGGGAAAAGGCAAAGTGGATTATCAGAATAGCCATGACCTCATTGAATGGCAGAGCAGGTTTGATGGACTGAATGGCCTAGTTCTACACTGGTCTTACTAAAGCTGTGAAGGACCAATTTCTTGAGTGTATTTTCAGAGTGGTTTTCCAGAATAGCATGTTGAGGAGTCAACTGCGAAGCAGATTATTTTAGATCTAATGTTCTGTAATTATAAAGGGCTAATTATTAATCTTCTGATAAAATAGTTATTAGGAATGAGTGATCACAATGAGAATGTAAAACACTAGGTTTGATAGTGAAATAGCAAGGGTGTTAAATTTAAATAAAAGGAATTAAGGCATGAGGCATAATTTGGCTTGGGTCTATTGGGAAAATACATTAAAGAGGTATGACTATACACAGGCAATGGATAGTCTTTAAGGAATTATTATATAGCTTACAACTATATATTTCTTTAAAGGTGCAAAACTACTCAAAAAGGTCAGTCAACTGTGACTGAGAAAGTAGGTTAAGAATTGTACAAGATTAGGGACTTTAAAAAAAAACAGCAAAGGAGGGGGCGAAAAAAAACAAAAAAAAAGGAAAGGGAGCATTGAATGAAAATGAATGCAATGGAGCGAAAAACAAAACGACCTTAAGAGCCTTCTTAGGTATGTAAAAAGGAAATGTTTTGTCAAGGTGAATGTGGGTTTATTACAGGCACAGACGCAAGGTTTTATAATCGAGAATAGAGAAATGGCAGAGAAAGTAAATGATTGCGGGCAGCTCAGTGGTTAGCACTGCTGCCTCACAGCATCAGGGACCCGGGTTCGATTCCAGCATCGAGCAACTGTGTGTGGAGTTTGCACATTCTCCCAGTGTCTGCATGGGTTTCCTCTGGGTGTTCCAGTTTCCTCACACAATCCAAAGATTTGCAGGTTTGGTGAATTGGCAACGCTAAATTGCCCGTGGTTGGCCGGGGTTGTGTAGGCTAGGTGTATTAGTCAGGGGTAAATACAGGGTAAGGGTATGGGTCTGGGCAGGTTACTCTTCAGAGGGTCAGTGTGGACTTGTTGGGCCAAAGGGCCTGTTTCCACACTTGTAGGGATTCTAATTCTAATTTGAATTACTTTTTGTGACTTGTATCACTGAGAAGAATACATGAAGTTTCCTAAAATTAAGAATCCCAAGTGATTAGGTAGATTGATGAGTGAAGGAAATTAGTATGAGATCATACTGGAGAAATTAATGTGGCTAAAAAGTTGATACAGCCTGATGGTTGAGAGTGTGTTGAAGGAGGGTGTCAGTAGTCTACGTCTTCCAAAATTCTATAGATTCTGGAATCATTCCTGAAGATCAGAAAACATCAGCTCCTACTAAATAAGAGAACAAGAGAGAAAAAAAAAATGGGGAACTACAGCCCTGTTAGCCTTACCTCATTAGTAGGAAAAGACCAGACTGATTGAAAATGGCATAAATTATGAATGAGAAATCATGTTTAACAAACTCTGGGGTTTTTTTGAGGATGTTATGGATCGAATTGTTAAAGGCAAATTGATAGATACAATATACTTGGATTTTCAGAAGACCTTGAAAACAGTCCCCCACAGGAGCCTGCTTAGCAAAATTAAAGCACATGGGATGGGAGGTAAAATACTGGCTTAGATTAAGGATTGACCAAGAGGCAGAAAATAGTAAGAATAAACTAGTCTTTGTCACGTGGCAGGCTGTGACTAATGGGATATTGTAAGGATCAGTGACTGGGCCCCAGCTGTTCACAATATATATCAATGAATTGTACGTGGGGGCAAAAATGTAACATTTCTAAATATGAGATTCATACTAAGTTTAGTGGGAATGTGTATTTGAGGAAGAAATAAAGCAGCTTCAAGAGGATTTGGACAGGTTTAGCGAGTAGACAAGAACATGGCAGATCAATTATAATGGAGAAACATGAGGTTATCCACTTTGGTACAAGATATACGAAGTATTTCTTTGAGAGATAGGAAAGGATTGATGGACAAATTGACACAAGAGTGGTCAACAGTAAGTCACGGAAGGCTTCTATGCAAATACAGCAAGCTATTTAGAACATTAGCTTCTATTGCAAGATTTGAGTCTTGTTTCAACTGTATAGAAGCTCGGTGGACTGCCCCTGCAGTCAGGTGTGCAGTTTTGGCCTCCTCACATTATTGGCATTGCAGAAGTGCAACAAAGTTCACCAGACTTGTGTTCTTAGGATGGTGGGGCTGTACTATGGGGAGAAATTGGCAAACTGAGAGGTAGTGACATAGTCATTACATAACTGAATTAGCTTTCCAGAACCCGGGTGAGAATCATACCTTAGCAGATAGGGAAGTCCAAATTCAATAAAATCTGGAATTAGACTAATGTCAACCACGTAACCACTGTCAATTATAGTGAAAATCCATCTGGCTCAATAATGCCCTTTTAGGAATGAAAGTTGGCGTTACCTGGTTGGCCTACATTTGAATCTGGACCCACTGCCATTTTGTTAATCTTAACTACCTCATGGGTAATAAGTGTTGGACCCAGCCAGCGATGCCCACATCTCAGGAATGATTAAAAATTTCTCTTGAGTCTTGAAGAACCTAATTGCAACTTAAAGGGATAGGCAGAGTAGGTGCAGATGTTTCCCTGGTTAGAGAAACTAGGACCAGGGAAATATTTAAAAATAACGTGGATACAATTTAAGACCAAGATGAAGATAAAACTTTTCATTAAACGGTGGCGAGTCTTTGGAATGTTCTACCCCAGAGGGCTGTGGAAACTCAGTCTTGAGTACAGTAGGAGTGTGATAAATTTCTGATTATGAATGACATCAAGGGTTTTGGGAATAGTGTGGGTAAAAGGCATTAAAGTGTTTGTTCAGCTATGATCAATGACGAAGCAGGCTCAAAATGCTGAATGGCCTATTCTGTTCCTAACGTGGCACCTGCAACAGTGCAGCACTCCTTCAGTACTGGACTGAAATGTTAGCCTAGAGATTTTGAGCTTACGTTTCTAGTATGGGACTTGAACTCAGGATTGATGGTGCCACCAACTTAGCCAGATTTGTCACTTAGAGGGTGATTCTCAGGGCTGAACTGGAGGTGCTTGTTGGGTAGTGATTGGAGACCTTTACTTCAGATCAAACTAACCCAGTTCTTTACATTGATTATTCCAAACTGGACAAGTTCTTTCCCCAATGCCAACATTCTTCACATTTCTGAACACAAAATTCAAACAGCAGAAGAGTTTAAAATATGGATACAAGCCTCGGGTTGAGCTGATGGCTATAAACCATGACATTCACAGGAATTCCTCAGATTATGTTGTGGCAATCACATCCAAGTGTTTATGGATTTCAGTAAGAACAGCATCACTGCACAACAGTCACCATTCTTCAGAAATAGTCATTGCATTAAACACCGACATTTCCAACTGGCAAGGCAGCTATGTATATATAAAGACCATTGCCAGCACTGGACAAGATAAACCCCTGACAGGGGTTTGAGCACGGTGAGTGGGAAGTTCTTATAAATCACTCATCTGGCACCATACTACTCCACACACATTCCTTTCATCTCCTTCCCATTAGAGGTTTCCTCTTGTGAACGTGCCCTCCCCATATTTAAACAGGGTTTTTCAGAATCAACCATTCTTATGTCTCTCCTATATTTACTAACTGAGAGGTGAACCCTACAGTGCTGTCAGGGGTATTGGCCCTGGCTCATCAAGTGGCACCCACATTTCTAAGCCAGTAAGCGGAGAGTACAAGCCCTATTCCAGAGGCATAACTACAAATTCCAGGCTGGCACTCGTGCAGTACTGAAGGAGCTTTGTTCTGTCCAGAGTTTCCCACTTTCAGATGTGGAGAAGCGTTCTGGGTTCTGTGGAAATAAACCCCAACAAGAGTCAGAACCTTCAGAACAGGGAAAATAAAGCAGATCATGGACTGAGTGTGCACTGACAGAGAAACAATATTTCATTGAGCTGACAAGTCCATTAAAGAATTCAAATTGCAATGATACCACCACATTAGCAATAACAGCTAAATTGTAATATTGGACAAGTCAGATCACAGAATGAAATCTGGCTTGATAGACCCTTAACAGTTTTTTTTATTTCAGTCGTTGGTTACCGGGTTGGTTAGCCACTGAACATATTCACACAGGGCTGCCAATGTTTTTAAAATAAAAAGAATGCAAAGCTTCATACAAAAAGCAAACATCAACAAAAAGTGAGATGTAGGGAAAGTTGCCATAGTCCCAGAGGTCTGCTCTCACAAAGGGACAGGTGGCTGATAGTGAGTTTAACGTGAGGGTCACCACACCTCAAGCAAAGGGAGAGTTTGAGAAGGAAGGTCCTTCACAGTAACCTCAGCAGGAATTGAACATGCACAATTTCTGTCACTCTGCACTGTGAAACAGCCCTCCAGCAACTGAACTATCAGTATTGGACTGTGCAGCCATACACTCTCAGGATTGGGCGTTACACAAGTTTAACATTCCTCAGAATGGATGTGGAATGCCTTGAGGAAATGAGGTCTGTGACTATACAGGAAGGATGACTGTGGGAAGCTGAGTGCATGCAAGATTGTCTATCAGAGTAATAAAGAGGCAGAGGCTGGCTTTCATTACAGCCCCAGACAAGGCAGAACCCATAAGCCCATCTAAAGTCACACTACAGTCTGGGTAACTGGATCCTGCATTGTTGACTCCCTTAGAACAGTAACAGAAAAGAGATGGATGCATCCTTTTTCACTGAGCTCATGCTGAAAACTGGTGTGAACCCTGTTGTTCTACAGATAGTGCTGTGGGTTCTTATACATTATTCCTTGAGGGTAGATAGCCTTCAGTTTAACAACTTGCCTTAAAGAAGACGCTTCCAACACAGGAACCACCCCAGAACCTCAACCCGAGCTACAAATCTTCTCAAAACTCGCTAATCCCTCATTGTCTTTGGCTGACAGTTCCAACATGATAATACTCACATCCTTACAGTGGGATACAGACCCATACTTTCCTCTCAATAACACAGCTACGAACACTGAATCACTGCTACAAAGTGAATCATTTAGGCAAGCGAGAGCTGCCAGGTCTCCAAGTGATCTTCTGATCTCCCCTTCCTCACAGCAAGGGTCATAGCGACAAGTGCTAGAGGTTGGAAGGAGGACCTTTGACAGTGGGAAACGCTACAAAATCAGAGAAACCAACACAGGCTGGAACAAAAACTACAAAAATAATTAAATGAATTTGCATTTTAATTTGCTTTTTGAATTCTCTCTCAAAAGGAACAGAAAGACTTTTTCTTGCTTATCAGTGACTAAAATGTTCTATTTCTTACTGTGTGAAGTCTTTCATATGTAAAATAATTTGCTGGAACCGGAGTTGGATTTCAGTGATTTCTTATTAGCATAACTAATAGGATGGTACAAAAAAGAATATTAATTAAATATTCTGTTGCATTGTTTGCCAAACACAGAACTGAATAATTTGCATACAGTATATCACGATGCACTAACAGGCTGCATCTAATTCACTTTGATTTGTTTTGCAAAGTTGCAACTAATAGGTCTGTTCATTCTGGCTAAATGCCTTCAATTATTAAAATATGCTGTGTTCTTGGATCAGTTTAATTGGATAGGATGCTGGCCACAAACAACTCCAATGTCTATGTGGGATGCATCCAAACATCCTTCAGGAATTTGTTTGATTTGGGCCAGTGGTTTGCTGAATTGGGAGCAGCTGATGCATATTTCAGACAGGCAGAATTCCCACAAAACGAGCTAAGGGTGCCACATTACAGCACTGATCATATATCAACAGATGGGCTGCAGAGGTTCAAGAAGGCAGCTCACCACCATCTTCAAGGGCAATGAAAATACTGGTTCAACCAGTGACACCCACACCCCTTGAGTGGATTAAAAAAAATGTCCTCCAGTAGCTGTTAAAATACTTCTGCACACCTTGAGGTTATATGTTGCAGCAACTTAATTTAAATAGATTAGTGCTTTAATTGATAGTACAGGGGATGGGAGAAGAAATGAGTTTTGCAGAATCACAGGCCCAGTGTAAATATGTAGCATCCTATTTTGGTTGGGCATATTCCTGGATGTTTCAATACAAGATCTCCAAACTCCAACCACCTACCCTATTAGGGAGTTTAACTAACCATTTTAAACCAAATAAAAACTATTAAAAAAAAAAGAATGCTTTTACGACATTTCTTGTACCCTGCATGTAGAAATCCTACAGCTTCCAGGGTAATCCAGGGAGGGAGGGAGGGAGGGAGGGGGGGAGGGGAGAGGGGGGGAGGGGGGGAGGGGGGGGGGGAAGAGGGGGGGAGGGGGGGGGGAGGGGGGAGGGGGGGAGGGGGGGGGGAGGGAGGGGCAGGGGAACCCAGATAAAACACAGCATATTGTGATATGAATTATTGTCAATTCGCTCTGCAAACTTTCTAATGACCACTTCATGAATCAACACACATTGTGTTATAATGGACCAGGGATAGAGAGGACAGCGAGCAGTGGGAAGGTGCTGCAAGGAGGCCCAGTAAAGATCTCAGTAATTCAAAGTGTCCAGAACCCAAGGCCTCTTAAACCAATTCTGGCACTTTAGCTGTTACATTCAAGAGTGTGGTGCTGGAAAAGCACAGCAGGTCGGGCAGCAACCAAGCAGCAAGAAAATCAACGTTTTAGGCAAATGCCCTTCATCAGGAATGAAGCTGGGAGCCTAGGGACTGGAGTTGTGGGTAAGGTAGCTGACTGCAATAGGTGGATGGAGTTGGGGGTAAAAGTGATAGGTCAGAGGAGAGGGTGGAGCAGATAGGTGGGAAGGAAAATGACAGGTAAGACAGGTCATGAGGGTGGTGCTGAGCTGAAAGGTTGGAACTGGGATAAAGGGGTGTTTGGGGGAAAAAAAAGAGGGCAAATGAGGCAACTGGTGAAGTCCACATTAACGCCAGGGGGTTGGAGGGTCCCAAGGCGGAAGATGAGGCATTCTTCCTCCAGGTGTCGGGTGGTGAGGGAGTTGGTGATGGAGGCGGCCCAGGACCTGCATGCCCTTGGCAGAGTGGGAAGGAGCTGTGGGGTTGGTGAGTGTGTTCCGGAGAAGGCCTCTGAAGCGCTCTGCGAGTATCGCCGGCACAGTCGGTTCTTCTTAACGGAAGTATTGCATTCTTGTGCAACCCTGCATTATTATCACGTTATAGCGAACACATTTTAAAAGTTTTCGCTGTAGAAACAGCGTCCACAATCCTGTTACAGTAAATTTGTGTTGACGAAATGAGTGTTATAACAGAACAATCTGCATTGTTTGGAGTATGAGATAAGTTTGGAAGTTTTTGCCTCTTTTACTGAGTATCAGCACCACCTTGCATGAAAGTACCTTAGAGAGAGTTCTGTTCCAACATGCTGCCAATGTAATTGGGAGCAGGTCCCACTCCTGATTCCACAACGCAAGACACTGTGGCTTTCAATCAGACCATTCGCAAGATCAAGCTCAGGCCAAAGTCAAAAAGCTCAACACTTTAGTCAAAACAACAGCAACAACTTGCTTTTATATCAGAACACAGGAGCAGGAGTAGGCCTTTTGATCCTTTCAGTCTTCTTCACCATTCAATAAGATCAGGATTATGGTCTCAGCCCCACTTTCCGGTCTGATCCCCATACACCACAATTGCCTAGTCTGTCAAAAACCTGTCTAACTCAACCTTGAATGCATTTAAACATTCAGCCTCCACTATCTTCTGGGTAAGAATATTTCACACAATTTAATACTCCTCAACAAAAAAACAAACTAATTTCTGTCTTAAAAAGAAAGATCTCTTATCCTTAAGTTATTTAATGTCCCCCATGAAAGGAAACACCCTCCTGGTACCCATCCAGTCTTAGATGTCCCAATATGATCAAATCTCAACCTTCTAAATTCCAAATGGAATCAGGCCTAAATTTTGTTTTCAAACCCCAGGTTCAGATCAACTACTTAATCTTTCTCTATAAAATAAGCCCTTCATCATAAGAATGAGGTGAGTGAACCTTCTCTGAATGACTTCTAAAGCAATTATACACCTTTTTGTCAAACAGGGAGACCCAAGCTATATACAGAACTCCAGGTATGGTCTCACCAATACAGCTGGAATAAAGCTTCTTTCCTTTTAAAATGCATTTCACTTGAAATAAACAGCAACATTCCACTAGCCTTCCTAATCAACTGCTGTGCCTGTATACTAACTTTATGTGGATCATGTAGCAAGATCCCCAGAATCTCAGGATTCTACAATCTCTCCCCATTTAAGTATTTCATTGCTTTTCTATTCTTCCTGCCAAACCGGATTAGTTCACACTAACCCACATTATACACTTACCTGCCAATTTTTGCCCAATCACTCTCTATATATCTGCAGACTCCCAATCTCCTCTTGATGACTTCCCTTTTGACCTATCTTGGTCAGAGTGGCAAATTTAGCCAACTTAGATTTGGTTCTCACATCTAAAATCATTGATATTGTCGGTAAACCACTGATCCACAGAATGACCCTGCATTCTGCTTCCTGTTAGCTAACCGTTCCTTTTACATACTAATATGTTACTCATTACACAATGTGCAATCTCTGATGTGACACTTCATCAAACACCTTTTGGAAATCCAAGTATATCGCATTACTGGCTCCTTCTACTCACTGTGAATGATACCTTGCCAAATTCTAATAGACTAGTTAAACACAATTTCCACCTCACATAGAAAATTACTATGATCAGGTAAAGTCAACTTAGCCAAGTATAACTTCCTTAATAAAGGACCCCAAAAGCTTCCTTATGACAGATGTTAGTTTAATTTGCCAATGTTTCTGCTTCCTGCCTCCCTCCTTTCTTGAATAAAGACTTTCCAATCTGCTAGGAACCTTCCAGATTACAAGGAATTTTGGAAAAGAGGATCAATACCCAGAGAACCTTTAACAAAAAAGTGAAGCATACGAAGGCATTTTCACAAACGTCACCTTCAGAAATAATCTAGTACCGAACTAGATTAGGGCAAGATACCAAAAGGATGGTCAAGGAAGTGACTTTTGAGAGGTGTCTTATACGAATGGGGATGGGGGGGGGGGGGTCGAGAGAATTCCATAGCTGACAGTCCAGGTAGCTGAAGCCAGCCTGGAACTATATCCTGGAACAATGGCATATTGTACCAGTTTGCAGCATTGATTCCCACTGTTTCTTTATTTATTCACAGGATGTTGGCATTGCTGGCAAAGCCAGCGGTTATTGTCTGTCCCTAATTGGCCAGAGAGCAGTTAACAGTCAACCACATTATTTTTGGTCTGGAGTCTCATGTTGGCCAGACCAGGTAAGATAGCAGATTTCCTTCCCTAAAAGAGCATTAGTGAACCAGATGGGTTTTCATGACAATTGGTCACCATTAGGCTAACTTTTCATTCTAGCTTTTACTGAATTCTAATTTCACCAACAGCCATGGGATTCAAACATGTCTCTGGAGCACTGGCCTGCATCTCTGGATTTCTGGTCCCATTACATGATCACTGCACCACCACCTCTCTCTGCGACTTCTCAAGATTAGATACAAGTCATCAAATGTTTATTACCAAAACAACTTTTTATTGTCAAAATAATTTTAATCTTCCATCATCTAGAGTCCTGATAAAGGTTGTGTTACCTGCCTGTTTACTGTCTTAATCATTTCCATGAAGTGCCTTCCAATGAAATTACTCTCCAGCACTTTAAATCTGAACAATGGCATGTAGCCTAGTGGCCCTGATTTTGGGTGACAAAGAATATCAATCAAGTCAATAAATGGAAAAAAAATCCTTGATGCAGCATCTGGTATATGGATTTGGAACAGAAAGGATGCAAATCTCCATGCCTAAAAATCAGTAAAAATGAATTGCATCAGTTTGCAGAAATGCATTTGTCATCAAACACTAGGTGAACTAAATGACAATCCAATCCCTTCCGATATCCAATCCTGTACATGTATTATATGCTTAGGAAAAATGCCTGATTAAGACAAATTCAGTATTACTTTTTACATCGGAGTCAGCAGTGCTTATGCAGTATTAATCTCAGAAATATATGCACATTTTAAGAAAGTACAGACCAAGCAAAGATTGCCACCTGCCATCCCAGACTAAAGTGACAGTGACTTCATTGGCAATGAGCATATGGAGTCTGCAGGGAATCGCAGCTTCTGTTCATAACAGACCATCTCTGCATCACAACCACTTTCAATCCTATGACTGGATCCTGGTCAGGGTAATGTTCAAAATGGTGACAAGTTTCTAATTTTCTTCCTCCTTTGCTGAAGTTAAAAATCACAACACCACGTTACAGACCAATAGTTTTATTTGAAAATTCAAGTTTTCGGAGGGCTCCAAAACTGGTTCGACTATAACCTGGTGTGATGTGATTTTTAACTTTGGCCACCCTAAACCAACACTAGCTCCTCCACATCCTTTGCTGAAGGCAGTGACTCTTTCAGAATATTATTCCCAAATGGTGACACTCAGCTTGGCTCTGTGAGAGTGCATTTCCATCCCAGAGTCGGGAGCTCCAAAATTGACTGCAAGGCTGAGTGGCATATTCAAGGCGAACCAGTCTGCACAGTAATGTGGGGATGTTGTCCTGTCATAGGTATCACTAGTTAAACCAGAGATGCTATGTGCCTTTAGGTGGATGTGCAAGACCTCATGGCACTATTAAATGCCTAGGAGAGGTCACCTGGTCAACCATCCTCTCCCAACAAACACCAACAATTAAAAGTAGAATAACCAGTACTTGATCTCATTGTTATTTTGGATCCCAATGGAAGGAAACTGGATGTGAAGTTTATTTGAAAAGTGATTCTCATGGGAAGTGGGTGTCACAGACAAGGCAAGAATTTGTTGTACATAAACCCCTTGAACTGTGTTGCTTGCTCAGCCATTCCAGAGTCAACCAGATCGTGTGGGTCTGCCAGGCCAGGTAAGGATGACACATATCCTTCCTGACAGGAACATTAGTGAACCAGATTTTTTGATTTTAGAAAGACAGTTTCATGTTCATCATTACTTAAGACTAAAATTTTCAATTCCAGATTTATTAATTGGGTTTACCAGTAGCCATGATCATTACTACCACAACATCATCCGCAAATTAAATGTTAAATTTCAAAAGTTATTCATAACTGTTGAGTGCTTTGGACTGGCCCGAGTGAAAGGTTTACAGAAGTGCAGCAACTTCATTTAACATTTCGTCTTTATCCCAAGGTTCTTCACAGACATTACCAATTGAAACTTGATATGTTCCTTACCTCACTTTTCCATCTGGCCAATTCCTTCCCTTTACTCCTGTTTTAAAGTACACCTTACGGAGTACCGGCCATACGGTTTCAAGTGCCCGATCCATGTCTGAATGTCATGATATTTTATTGATAAGTTACTTATCCAAGCTCAACTTAGGTTATCAGCAGCTCCTGTCATCTGATACGAATTCAGACTTTCTAGTGGAAGCCACTAGATAGATGTTAATAAATAGTGGCCACAGGCAATTATTCCCTTCCTGACTGTGTCCTGAGGCCAAATGCGGTCCCCAGTCAGATAAACCAGCTCAACTTAATTCAACACTGGTGGAGAACTAAGCAAAAGACCTTCACTTATTTGTCTCCCACTCTTTGTCAAGACACCCCTTACAACCCATCCTTTTAATTTTTATATCTTTATTTAATAAGTTTTTGATAATCTGCCCAAACATCCCCAAATGTGAATCGTTGTGTAGTTTTCTTTGCTAGCACTTCTGAGAGGCAGCTGGTGACTATGTTGAAGATGAGATATAAGTGGGAGGGAGTTAGTGTTTATTGAAATACACCGAGCACAAACTCAACCTTCAAGCGAGGTAGACAAGGCACATTGTTGTTCTTTATAGTGCAATTTGAGTCAACAAAAATTTGTTCCACCATCCCCAACATCTACAAGCTGTTACATATAGCAGTGAAAGAGGAAAAAAATGAAACAGAAACTAATTCAAAATATTCAACGTACAATGTAATAATAAAAGCTTCCTGCAGTTGTCATGACACTTTCAGGTATCACAGAACTGAAGTTACCATAGAAACTGAAGAGTTGTTTTCACAAAACCTTTGTCGATTATCCAAAACGTTTCTCTCACCTCTGAAGCAGATCAAAAACATTTTCCACTTGATTTTTAAAATTATTTTCTGCAGGCCATCAGTGCTGGGCTGGAATTAGTTTTAAACATTTACATGTCCATTGCCTATTCTCAAGGATCCATAAAATCATTAAAGGACAGAGAAGGCCATTCAGCCCCTTGTCAGTCTGTTGTTCAATTAGCTCATGTGTTATCTGGACCTCAATTCCATTTATACATCATTTGTGCATAGCCCTCAATACCTTTACACTATCATATATAGAGTCAGAGGTGTACAGCATGGAAACAGACCCTTTGATCCAACCAGTCCATGCCGACCAGATATCCCAACCCAATCTAGTCCCATCTGCCAGCACCCGGCCCATACCCCTCCAAACCCTTCCTATTCATATACCCATCCAAATGCCTCTTAACTGTTGCAATTGTACCAGCCTCCACCACATCCTCTGACAGCTCATTCCATACACATACCACCCTCTGCATGAAAACGTTGCGCCTTAGGTCACTTTTATATCTTTCCCCACTCACCCTAAAACTATGCACTCTCGTTCTGGACTCCCCGACCCCAGGGAAAAAGACTTTGCCTATTTATCCTATCCCTGCCCCTCAATTTTGTAAACTTCTATAAGGTCACCCCTCAGCCTCCGATGCTCCAGGGAAAACAGCCCCACCCTGTTCAACCTCTCCCTGTAACTCAGATCCTCCAACCCTGGCAACATCCTTGTAAATCTTTTCTGAACCCTTTCAAGTTTCACAATATCTTTCCGATAGGAAGGAGACCAGAATGGCACACAATATTCCAACAGTGGCCAAACCAATGTCCTGTACAGCCACTACATGACCTCCCAACTCCTGTACTCAATACTCTGATCAATAAAGGAAAGCATACCAAACGCCTTCTTCACTATCCTATCTATCTGCGACTCCACTTTCAAGGAGCTATGAACCTGCACTCCAAGGTCTCTTTGTTCAGCAACACTCCCTAGGACATTACTATTAAGTGTATAAGTCCTGCTAAGATTTGCTTTCCCAAAATGCAGCACCTCGCATTTATCGGAATTAAACTCCATCTGCCACTTCTCAGCCCATTGGCCCATCTGGTCCAGATCCTGTTGTAATCTGAGGTAACCCTCTTCACTGTCCACTACACCTCCAATTTTGGTGTCATCTGCAAACTTACTAACTGTACCTCTTATGCTCGCATCCAAATCATTTATGTAAAATGACAAAAAGTAGAGGACCCAGCACCGATCCTTGTGGCACTCCACTGGTCACAGGCCTCCAGTCTGAAAAACAACCTCCACAACCACCGTGTCTTCAACCCTTGAGCCAGTTCTGTATCCAAATGGCTAGTTCTCCCTGTATTCCATGAGATCTAACCTTGCTAATCAGTCTCCCATGGGGAACCTTGTCGAACGCCTTACTGAAGTCCATATAGATCACATCTACTGCTCTGCCCTCAATCGTCTATGTTGCTTCTTCAAAAAAGACTCAATCAAGTTTGAGAGACATGATTTCCCACGCACAAAGCATGTTGACTATCCCGAATCAGTCCTTGCCTTTCCACATACATGTATATCTGTCTCAGGATTCCCTCCAACAGCCTGCTTACCACCGATGTCAGGCTCACCGGTCTATAGTTCCCTGGCTTGTCTTTACCACCCCTCTTAAACAGAGCACCATGTTTGCCAACCTCCAGTCTTCCGGCACCTCACCTGTGACTATCGATGATACAAATATCTCAGGAGGCCCAGCAATCACTTCTCTAGCTTCCCACACCTGATCAGGTCCCGGGGATTTATCCACCATTAACCGTTTCAAGACATCTAGCACTTCCTCCTTTGTAATCTGGATATTTTGCAAGATGTCACCATCTATTTCCCTACAGTCTATATCTTCCATGTCCTTTTCCACAGTAAATACTGATGCAAAATATTCATTTAGTATCTCCCCCATTTTCTGTGACTCCACACAAAGGCCACCTTGCTGATCTTTGAGGAGTCCTATTCTCTCCCTAGTTACCCTTTATATTTGTAAAAACCCTTTGGATTCTCCTTAATTCTATTTGCCAAAGCTATCTCATGTCCCTATTTTACTCTCCTGATTTCCCTCAAGTATATTCCTACTTCCTTTATACTCTGAGGATTCACTTGACCTATCCTGTCTATACCGGACATATGCTTCCTTCTTTTTCTTAACCAAACCCTCAATTTCTTTAGTCATCCAGCATTCCCTATACCTACCAGCCTTCCCTTTCACCCTGACAGAAATATACTTTCTCTGGATTCGTGTTATCTCACTTCTGAGGGCTTCCCATTTTTCAGCCGTCCCTTTACCTGCGAAGATCAGCCTCCAATCAGCTTTTGAAAGTTCTTGCCTGATACCATCAAAATTGGCCTTTCTCCAATTTAGAAATTCCACTTTTAGATCTGGTCAACCTTTTCCATCACTATTTTAAAACGAATAGATATGGTCGCTGGCCCCAAAGTGCTCCCCCACTGACCCCTCAGTCACCTGCCCTGCCTTGTTTCCTAAGAGTAGGTCAGGTTTTGCACCTTCTCTAGCAGGTACATCCACATACTGAATCAGAAAATTGTCTTGTACACACTTAAATTCCACTCCATCTAAACCCTTAACACTATGGCAGTCCCAGTCGATGTTTGGAATGTTAAAATCCCCTACCATAACTACCCTATTATTCTTACAGATAGCGGAGATCTCCTTACAAGTTTGTTTCTCAATTTCCGAGGAGAAAGTGAGGTCTGCAGATGCTGGAGATCAAAGTTGAAACTTTATTGCTGGAACAGCACAGCAGGTCAGGCAGCATCCAGGGAACAGGAGATTCGACGTTTCGGGCACAGGCCCTTCTTCAGGAATGAGCAGAGAGTGTTCAGCAGGAGAAGATAAAAAGGTAGGGAGGAGGGACTTGGAGGAGGGGCGTTGGAAATGTGATAGGTGGAAAGAGGTCAAGGTGAGGGTGATAGGTCGGAGTAGGATGGAGGCGGAGAGGTCAAGAAGAAGACTGCAGGTCAGGAAGGCGGTGCCGGGCTGGAGGGATCCGGCTGAGACAAGGTGGGGGGAGGGGGGATGAAGAAACTGGTGAAGTCCAAGTTCATCCCCTGCGGTTGGAGGGTTCCCAGTCGGAAGATAAGACGCTCCTCCTCCGACCGTCGGGTTGTTGTGGTTTGGCGGTGGATGAGTCCAATGACCTGCATATCCTCGGTGGAGTGGGAGGGGGAGTTGAAATGCTGTGCTACAGGTTGGTTGGGTTGGTTCGTCCGGGTGGCCCAGAGGTGCTCTCTGAATCGCTCCGCAAGTAGGCGGCCTGTCTCCCCAATATAGAGGAGGCCACACCGGCTGCAGCGGATGCAGTAGATGATGTGGGTGGAGGTGCAAGTGAATCTGTGGCGGATATGGAAGTTTCCTTTGGGGCCTTGGAGAGAAGTGAGGGGGGAGGTGTGGGCGCAAGTGTTGCACCTCCTGCGGTTGCAAGGGAAGGTGCCGGAAGTGGAGGTTGGGTCGGTGGGGGGTGTTTCTCAATTTCCCTCTGACTATTTGGGGGTCCACAATACAATCCCAATAAAGGTGATCATCCCTTTATTTCCCAGTTCCACCCAAATAACTTCCCTGGATGTATTTCCGGGAATATCCTCCCTTTGTGCATCTGTAATGCTATCCCTTATCAAAGATGCCACTCCCCCCTCCTCTCTTGCCTCCCTTTCTATCCTTCTGTGGCAGTTGTATCCTGGAACATTAAGTTGCCCATCCCTGAGCCATGTCTCTAATTGCTATGATATCCCAGTCCCATGTTCCTAACCATGCCCAGAGTTCATCTGCCTTCTCTGTTAGGCCCCTTGCATTGAAATAAATGCAGTTTAAATTTATTAGTCCTACCTTGTCCCTACCTGCCCTGTTTGACTCGCTTCTGTTCTCAACTGTACCAGTCTCAGATTGATCTCTTTCCTCACTAGCTCCCTGGGTTCCACCCCCCCTTACTAGTTTACATCCTCCTGAGCAACTCCAGCAAATTTCCCTGCCAGTATATTAGTCCCCTTCCAATTCAGGTGTAATCCGTCCTTCTTGTATCGGTCACTTCTACTCCAGAGATTCCAATGATCCAAAATGTGAATCCTTCTCCCATACACAAGCTCCTCAGCCATGCATTCATCTGCTCTATCTCCTATTCCTGCCCTCACCAGCTCATAGCACCGGGAGTAATCCAGATATTACTACCCTTGAGGGCCTCCTTTTTTAAGTTTCTGCCTAACTCTAATCTCCCTTCAGAATCTCAACCTTTTCCCTTTCTATATTGTTGGTTCCAATGTGGACAATGACCTCCTACTGGCCCCTCTCCCCAGTGAGAACATTCTGCACCCTCTCAGACATCCTTGATCCTGGCACCAGGGAAACAACACACCATTCTGCTTTTTCTCTGCTGGCCACAGAAACGTCTGTCTGTACCTCAGACTACAGAATCCCCTAACACAATTGATCTCTTGGAAGCCGACATACCCCTCGTTGCATTAGAGCCAGTCTCAATACCAGAAACTTGGTTGTTTGTGCTACGTTCCCCTGAGAATCCATCACCCCCTACATTTTCCAAAACAACATACCTGTTTGAAATGGGTATATCCACAAAAGGCTCTTGCCCTCGGTGCCGACCTCTCACCTTTCCTAGAGTTAACCCATCTATGTGACTGTATCTGAGACTTTTCCCCTTCCGATAACTGCCATTATCACATACTGTTGCAAATTCATCACTTCTATCTGTCTCTCCAACTGATCTGACAAGATTCGCATCCAACAGCATTTATGACAGATATAATCCGCAGTAACCCTTCAATTCTCTAAACTCCCACATCTGACAAGTATATATCGCTGCAAAGGCCATTTTTGCTCCTTCACAATCTACAGACCGAGAAAATAACACCGTCTTATTCCTCTACAAACACTGCCCCAGGTTAAATTAATAGCTATGGCTTATATTTTAAGTTTAATCAAGAGATTTATCTCCAAAAACAATCAAGAAAGAATCCACTATACTCACTACTGCAGCCTCTCTTGGACAGACTTAAAACAACAATTAACTTCTGATTCTGTGCTGTGAATGTCACCCAACAGTTCCTCCAAGATTAGTTGTGAATTTCACATTTGTTAGTTTTCCCCAATGCACTCCGATGTCCAGCGATACACAAATTCAAACAGCAAAGGCGGTAACTGCAGGTTCTCGCTCTCCCCTGCACTGTCCTTAACATGTGCTTCCTTTGTCTGCTCTTCTCCCTTTTAAACCGTTGTTTTGACTTTTTTTTCCCCCCCAAAGTTCCAAAACAATGCAACAGCATATAAAACAGTAATTGCTGCTCCTGGAACTAGAGGAAATCACCTCCAGCACCTAAAATACCTCAAAGGAGCAGCTCTTATAGCCAGAAATTTTTCCTGTCCTCCATCTTGGATTATTCAATCACAACCTTTTGATGTTGGCCTTGGGAGAAAATAAACCAACCTCCAAGATAAAGCACTTCCCAAATTTGCTCATGAGTGTTGCTGTAGGTCAGATTTTGAGATTCTGCAGCTTTTTTTTGGATCATCACCAATGGAAACAGTTCCTCTGTATCCTGAAGGGCTTATGCCCGAAACGTCGATTCTCCTGTTCCCTGGATACTACCTGACCTGCTGCGCTTTTCCAGCAACACATTTTCAGCTCTGATCTCCAGCATCTGCAGACCTCACTTTCTCCTCTGAATCTACCCTACTGAATCTTATATAATTTTAATGATCTTGATCTAAACTTTAGGAAATATAAGCCATGTTTATGGAACTTAGCCATTGTATTTTAGTACTGTATTCACTCCAAGTCTAACATTTATACCCCATATCAGATACAGAACACTTTCTTCCTCAGTCAAAAACCTGGAACTCCTTCCCCACAAGTATTGTGGATGTATCTAGACCAAATGGATGCACAAGCTCAAGAAAGCAGCTTGCCACCACCTGCTCAAGGGTAGTAAATGCTGGCCTAGCTAGTGACGCTCACATGCCACGTATGAATAAAAAGTCAAGTCAAAACTGCAGTTACATGTGGTTCTAGAGTCAAAATGGCACTGATTTCCCAAAACATTCATTAAAGTAACCCTAATTCAATGCTCCATTCTGTGCTGGCTTTCTATTGGAGACAATTCTGGGGCAGTACCTTAGTCACTTAGGATCTTGTTTGTTCAGAGGAGGGTCACCAAGCTACACATCAATCAGATAGTGGCAATGCCACTGACAGGCTTTTTCCTGAATGAAGACCCTGCAGGCAGAGGTAAGAGCTGGGAAAAGTTGGCAGATCGATGACCACTACCAAGGCAGCTGTGGGTCCTGATGGCAGAGTGCCCCCAGAGTTCCAGCATCATAGACTGAGGGCAGTGATGGGGGCAGGGTTCATAGGAGGGAGGGGGCAGGGAACATAGAAACAGGGGAAGAAGGTTGGCTCCCAGTTGGCACACAATGTCCAGTTGGTAAATCACTGACTACCTTAGGTCAGGGGACATCCACCCCACCACAAGGTGACAAGTTACCCAGAGGGCAGCAACTGTTGGGTAAACTGCACGGTGTCAGACCCTCCTGCAGCTGGTTTAACCCCAGCTGGACAGGCTCAGGCCTGCCAGTGTTTCTTACATCAAACACTTTAGGGTCTCAAGTGGTGGCAGGCAACAGTCAGCCTGTCCTGTTGGAAGTTTGTAAGGCAGCAGGAAATGGGTGTATCACCAATACTGCATTGACTTAAGTGCCCTTCCCACCACCTCCAGAAACAGAAGAATCCCACACTTGCACTCTATCTCCAATGAATAACATTATCACCATGGGAACCAATGTGCTCATATGGTCTTTGTTCAAAAAACTATTTGATTTATGTGTAATCAGAGAAGCAACTCCTTCTCATTCTGGGTGATGTTAACTTTTCCAAAGCAATATTCCATGTGGCACTTTATAGTGTGATTTTAGCATTGAGAACAGAATTATCATTGGGTCTATACTGTAGTACAGTAAACTTACAACTACTTAGAAATTAGTGCAGGCTGCTTCAAACTACATTTTACTTAAGATCTTTAGAGTAGGAAAACAATAGTGACTCAACTTTTGGGCTGGATTGGAACCCTGTGCTCCTAAATCTTGTGTAAATATCTAGTTACTGTGCTGTGAACTGATCTGGTCCCATTATAAAAGGGTTATTGGTCAAGATATAAAAACAAAATGACTAGAATTAATCAAAACTGAGAGGTTGTACCCATCAGAAGAGAGTTAGCAGACAAGGGCTCTTGTTTTATAGAAACGAGATAGACAAGAGATCTGGTAGAGGCTTTTAAGATAATGAAAGGTTTGGTAGGATGGATATAGTCATTAGGCCTGGGATGTGCTTAAACACCAGTATGGACCTGCTGTGCTGTGAATACTGCAACTGGAGCCTTACTGTCACTGTTTACATTGATCTCCACTGCATTCCCTGCTCTGAACGTTTGCTCCAACAGAATACAGCTGATTGATTAATGTGTTGCAACAAGGAATCTCAGGGTGCATTTATAAATTCACAGCTGGATGAATTCCTGAACCCAGATTGAATCAACAGGTGAAGACATGAAGCAGCATCTGAAAGAGTTTCAACCAAGGTTTCAAGACTAACAAATATAATCAAATAACTTTCAGTAGCTGGTGAATGAGCATAAATTGAGGATTGCTACTGAAGGGGAGGTCGAATAGCTTTTCCAGCTAAAGATTGGAATGCACTGTCGTAAAGAACTATTGAAGCCAAGCTAATAAAGACATTTAATGGGAAATTTAGATGAAGAAAAATGTTAAATAAATATTATGAAAAAAAATCACAGGGATTGAGAATAGCTGTAGTTCTGGCTTCAAATTCCACCCCAGGGTTGGAGTACAAAGCTGAAGGTCAGCACTCCAATGCAGTAATATCAGCGTGCTGCACTATCAGAGGTGCGGTCTTTTGGATGAGACAAAATTGAAACTCCACCCACCTGCTCAGGGGGAATATAGTGTATCCAATGGTGTTATTTTAAAGCAGAGCGACAGGGCATTATCCCTGGTACCTGAGCCAATATTTATTGGACAATCAATAATACACACAAAATACAAATTTGTTCATGAACACATCACTGTCTGAGACAATTTCCTCTATGCATACTGGCAGCCTTTCCCCAATTTCCAACAATGACTACACTTCAAAAAGTATTTCAATGGCTGCAAAACTCAGATACATGGCAATGGTGAAAAACACTTTATAAATGCAATGCTTTCTTTAGATAGTTCTGACCTGAAACTAGCTGGAACTCAATGGGCTAAAGCTTTTTAATATTCTGATTTACCTCCAGGCACGTAGGTGAAACAACTGGCACATCACTCAGTTTGTTCTCATGCACTCCACCAAAGTTAACATCTGTTAAACTTTGGAAGCAAGCCAATGGTATCTATGACCAACTTTTCATTTATGTTTGTATTAAAGGTGAAAACAACAAATAGCCCCTATTTAACAAACAAGTACAATATCAGTTAAAATTTGACACCAAGCCACAAGATGGGGCAGGTGACCAAAACCTTGATCAAAAAGGTCCATTTAATTGAGTATCTTAAAGGATGAGGAAAGGTTTAGGGAAAGAATTCCAGAGCTTAGAGCCAAATCAGCTGAAGGCACAGCTTTTAATGGTGGAGGAATTAATATCAGACCCCAGGGGTCTCGGATGGCGGTGAGGATGGACAAGTTTACAGAGTCAGAGCAGCCAGAGAGGGATTTGAAAAAGCTGACATTTTAAAATGAACCTGTTTAAGTGATGAGGCCCCACAGTAAGATGCAAAATGGCAGGGCAAATATAAACAGACTACAAATAATAATGATCATTAAGCTCATCGACACACAAGGCCAAGTGCTGATGGACACAGGCTTGCTACTGAGTTGTAAAGGTCACCATTCTGGTATGGAGAGTGTTGAGAAAAAGGGGACTCATTTTAAAATGACCTTTATTTTGTTCGCAGCACCATCAGCGCAGAGAATGTGTAATTTATTCAAAAGCAATCGGAGAGAGAAAAAATACACAAAGAAACAAAGCCAATCGCTGGCTTTAATCAGAGGCTCTAATCTTACCATCAATAAAGGAGGAAAAGGATTTGCATCGCATGGAACATTTAAACAAAATTGTCACAATGTATGAGAACATAAGAATTGCTGTTGTCTAGATAAATGTGACAACTATTTACATCACATGAACAGTGAGTGAGAGAAAAAATGACCAGCCAATTGGCTTTGGCAATATTTGGCTTTGGCAATATTTGGCTCACTGATGGTGGGTGGTTAAATATCAGGAGTCCGCTCTGCCTGGATTCAAGTGCTTCAACAAGGAGTGTTACTAGAACCAAATAGTCACAATATCACTATAACAGCATTCCAGGCTGTTCTGAAGACACGGGTTAAAAACCCCAAGGCAAATGGCGAAATTTGAATTCAATAAGTAAGTGGAAGAGAGAGAGCTGGTCTAACTATCCATATCAATTGTACTGGTTCATTCTGGTGGTGCAGTGAAGCTATTCCTACCTCTGAGCCAGGATTCCCTGATTAAAGTCCCACCTTCTCCAAAACAGTGTCATCGCCTGTCTGAACATCTCATCATAGCTAGTTCTATCGATTCCCAGAAGTTTTACACTAATTTTGTAGCTGTCTGTATTAAAGTGACACAAACAAGAGAAGATTTTCATGAAGCCTTTTATGTATGTCCAACACTCAAATTTGGGTGGCTGTGGTTAGCAGTGCTGCATCACAGTGCCAGGGAACCGGGTTCAAATCCTACCTTGGAGGTCTGACTGTGTGGAAGTGCACATTCTCCCAGTGTGTGTGTGTGTGTGTGTGGATTTCCACAAGGTAATCCAGTTTCTTCCCACAGTCCAAAGATGTGTAGATTAGGTGGACTGGCCATGCTAAAAATGTAGAATTACAAGGATTGGGTGGGGGGAGGCTGAGTGTAGATGGGATGCTCTTCAGAGGGTCAGTGCAGACACAAATGGGTTGAATGGCCTATTTCCACAATGTAGGGATTTTATGATTCTAAATTAGATCACAATTGATTCATATTTAATTCCATCCACAATCATCCACCCTTGATTGAAACGCTTAACATCCTTATCAAACAACAAGCAAACTCTCAAGCTATGGAACTTTCAAAGTAAAAACAGATTTAAAATGATCACAATCTTTAACATCCACTTAAGGATCTCATGTAAAGGAGGTGCCCAAGGAAATGCAGCACTTTGACAGTAAAGAACCACAATGTCAACTTAAAATACTAATGAGACTAAGACCCATACCTTCAGACCAAGTGATGAGAATGCTACAAAGAGCTGAAAAGAATGATATTCATTTCTATAGCACCTTTCCCAATCTAAAGACATCCTGAAGTGTAATACAGCCAGTGAAGCTAATGCTGCAATTCCCTCAAATCACTGAGCGATAGTGAAAAGTGAGATACATTGGAGGTCTGGGGGGACCAGGCAACTACATCATTGTTTTCTGTACCTGTTCAAGAGATTTTAATCATGGAGGGTAATGGAATGAAGTTTATATTTAGAGGACTAGAGTAATAGAAGATTGAAGTTTTGCTTTAGCTGTACAAGGCTCTAGTTAGACACACCACAAGTTACTGCCAGCAGGTTTGGTTACTACATTTTGGAAAGGATATACCAGCCTTGTGATTTGCAAGTCTACCAGAACGATAGCTGAACTCCAAACAAAATCAAACATGTGAAAAGAGCACACAAACTAGAGTTGGATTAAGATGAAATTTACATCATTAAAAAGGATAATGCGATCAGGTTTTCATGATTTTTAGGGACACAGATAAAGACAGTAGAGCAAAACTAATTTTAATATGGCTATACACCTTCCTACATGCCAATGTTTTTAAAAAGACAGGTAATGTTAGTTGAGGAATAAATATTTTTCAGAACATTGAGGAGAATCCCTTTGCTCTCTTTGAACCAGGGCCACAGATTCATTTACATCCAGCTGAGTGGCAGGCAGGGCATCTGTTTAAACATCTCAAAGGATGAAATTTCAACAGCATAACCCTCCCTCAGTGCCAACCTTCCAACAGCACGACCCTCCCATAGCACCAACCCTCCCTGAGCACTGACCCTCTGACTGTGCCACCCTCCCTGAGCACTGCACTGGAAAGGTCAGCCTCAATTTTTGAGCTCAAATTATTGGAGTGAGATTTGAATCCACAATCTCCTGACTCAGGTGAGAATATTACCCACTGAGCTCCAGCTGACAACTAAACTTATTCTGTACTAAAATTACATTAATTTCCTTCATTTCTTCCAAAGGTAAAAGTTTAAAACTACATTTGAGAATATTAACCTGCTTCTGTACCCTACAAATAACATACTCATTATCTCAGCAAATCCTGAACTAAGAGAAAGTGAGGTCTGCAGATGCCGGAGATTACAGTCGAGAGTGTGTTACTGGAAAAGCACAGCAGGTCAGGCAGCATCTGAGAAGCAGGAAAATCAACATTTCAGGCAGGAGCCCTTCATCAGGAATGAGGTTGGGAGCCTTGAGAGTGGGAGGGGTTGGGGGAGGAGGTAGCTGAGAGTGCAATAAATGGATGGAGGTGGAGGTAACGGTGATAGGTCAGAGGGGAGGGTGGTGCAGATACGTGGAAAGGAAGATTGACAGGTGCGACAGGTCATGGGGGCAGTTCTGAGCTGGAAGCTTGGAACTGGGGTAAGGGGGGGAAAGAAGGAAATGAGGAAACTGGTGATGTCCACATCGATGCCCTGGGGTTGAAGGGTCCCGAGGCGGAAGATAAGGTGTTCTTCCTCCAGGTGTCAGGTGGTGAGGGAGTGGTGATAGAGGAGGCACAGGACTTGCATGTCCTCGGCAGAGTGGGGGGGGGGGGGGGGAAGAAAAGAGTTGAAATGTTCAGCCACAGGGTGGTGGGGTTGATTAGGGAGACTGGATGCCTTCTCGCAGAGCGCTTTAGAGAACATCGCCGGGATACCCACACCAGCGTAGAGGAGACTGCATTGGGAGCAACGGATTCAATAAATAACATGTGAAAGTACATGAGAAACGTTGATGGATGTGGAAGGCTCCTTTGGGGCCTTAAATGGAGGTGGCCGGGGAAGGTGGTGGTGTGGGTGCAGGTTTTACAATTCCTGCGGTGGCAGGGGAAGGTGGCTTGTTAGGGGGCATGGACCTGACCAGGTAGTCGCTGAGGGAACGGTCTTTGTGGAAAGCAGATAGGGGTGGGGAGGGAAATATATCCATGGTGGAATCTGGTGGTTTGTTGGTAGTGGAAATGTCGGAGGTTGATGCGGTTTATGCGAAGGTTGTTGGGGTGGAGGGGGGGGTTCTGTCCTTGTTGCGGTTGGAGGACAGTGGTGTGGGATGTGGATGAGATGCATTGGAGGGCATCGTCAACCATGTGGGAGGGGAAATTATGGTCTTTAAAAAAGGATGCTGCCATCTGGTGTGTTCTATGGTGGAACTGGTCCTCCTGGGAGTAGATACAGCAGAGGAATTGGGAATATGGGATGGCATGTTTGCAGGTGGAGTAATCCAGGTAGCTGTGGGAGTCGGTGGCCTCCTTCTTTAAAGGCCGAAATTTCCCCTCCCACATGGTTGAAGATGCTCTCCAACGCATCTCATCCACGTCCCACTTCATCACCCTTAAACCCAACTGCAACCCCTCCAACTGCAACAAGTATAGAACCCCCACCCCTCACCTTCCACCCCACCAAACTCCGCATAAGTTGCATCACCCACTGACATTTCCATCACCTATAAAGAGACCCCACCCGCAGGGATATATTTCCCTCCCCACCCGTATTCGCTTTCCGCAAAGACCGTTCCCTCTGCGACTACCTCGTCAGGTCCATGCCCCCTAACAAGCCACCCTCCCCTCCTGGCACCTTCCCCTGCCACCACAGGAATTGTAAAACCTGCACCTACACCTCCCCCCTCACCTCCATCAAAGGCCCCAAAGAAGCCTTCCACCTCCAAAGTTTCTCATGCACTTTCACGTGTTATTTATTGTAACTGTTGCTCCCGATGCAGTCTCCTCTACATTGGGGAGACTGGATGCCTTCTCGCAGAGCGCTTTAGAGAATATCTCCGGGACACCCACACCAATCAACCCTACCATCCAGTGGCTGAATATTTCAACTCCCCCTCCCACTCTGCCGAGGACATGCGGGTCCTGGGCCTCCTCCATCGCCACTCCCTCACCACCTGGAGGAAGATCACCTTATTTTCTGCCTTGGGACCCTTCAACCCCAGGGCATTAAATTGGACTTCACCAGTTTCCTCATTTCCCCTCCTCCCACCCTACCCCAGTTTCAAACTTCCAGCTCAGCACCATCCTCATGACTTGTCCCACTTGTTAATCTTCCTTCCCACCTATCCGCTGCACCTTCCTCTCCGACCTATCACCTTTAACCCCACCTCTGTCCACCTATTGCACTCTCCGCTACCTTCTCCCCAGCCCCACCCATTTATCTCTCCACCCAGAGGCTCCCAGCCTCATTCCTGATGAAGGGCTCTGGCCCAAAGCGTCGATTCACTACATCCTGAACCAAACCTTGCCAATTGTGTGCAAGAAAATTAATATTTAAATTCCTGTTAATATTCAATCTTTTTTATTTAAAAAAATTCCCTTTGCACACATTTACTTTCCACAGTCATTTAAAGTCTTTTATGCTTCAGAGGCAAGATCATCCAGTTTGTATATTTCTCCTTTTCTGCTGAAAATGTTGACTTACTTGTCAATTTCAACAGATACCCCTTCTCCTTTAATGCAGTTGCATTTTTGCCACTTCACTCGTAAGGCAGACCCCTATTTGAGAGAATTTTAATATTTTTGATGCCGACAGTTCTCAACTGATGCAAACTGAACATGGGGTAGCAATACCAGAATCTGATAAGCAAAAACAGTAGGATTTTAAAGCTTCAGAGGAGTAGTTCTGATATTTAAGAGAATGACAAAATTAATTGTTTACTGATCAGTTTCACCTCCAGAGTAAACGCCCAGCCAGTAGCTCCAATAGCCAGTCAGGCAGCATCCAAGGAGCAGTAGAGTCAGCGTTTCAGGTATAAGCCCTTCATCAGGCATTCCTGTGCTTTTCCAGCACCACACTTTTTGACTCTGCTTTTAACTGGTCCCTGTTACTTAGCCAACTCCAGAAAGATTCATGGGTTCTTAAATTAAAGGCTGGAAATTCCCTCATTTAACCATAAGGCAGCAAGATTCTGTTCTTCACCTCAAATGGACACACAGACATCACAGCAGGCAGCACTATTTTAAACAAAGCCATTTATGATCATCCTGTAAAGTTACACCTTTGTGAAGTCAGAAGGTTGAGGAGGGTAATACAATTCATCTGGTGCATGTGGACTTTCAAAAGCTGTATGCTAAAGTGTTAACATTTAACAGGATGCCAGCAAAGCTGAAGCCCATGAGATAAAGGGGATAGTAGCAACATGGATGTGAAGTTGGCTGAGTGACAGGGAACAGTGTGTTGATTGTTTTCCAAACTGAAGGCAAGTACACAGCAAGTTCCCCAGAGTATATGCCTGCACCACTGTGTTTTCAATTGTTATAAGAATGGTTTAAACTTGGGCATCCAGGATCTAATTTCAATATTTGTAGATGATATCAAACTTGAGGATATGTGAAGTGAGAAGAGTACTGAAATGTCAAAGGGCATGACGGAATGATGGAAACATGACAGATTAAATACAATGCAGAGAATTGCTAACTAGTACAACAGTGAAGTAAGAGGAATGAGGAGAAGCAATACAAAATGGAGGTTACAATTTTAAAGGGGCTACAGGAACAGAGACCTGGAGCGATATTCTCTGATTATTTTTCGGTGTGCAGTCTTCCGAGATCTGTGCACAGCAACGACTTCTGAAACTGAAGGTCGATGCATCAGCATACTGATCTGAGCACAGAACCTTGGAGCAGTTACACATTCACACAGTTTACAGGGAATAGTGACCCAGAAACACATGCACACAAATTGTTAACAGTGGCAGACCTGGTCAAAGAAGAAGTAGATATAAAGCCCAGGTTCCTAGATGCTGTTCTAAGTAGAGGCAGAGTACAAAAACATGGAAAATATGATAAACCTGTATTAAACAATGGTTTAGCCTCAATTGGAAAAATGTGTCCACTTCTGGGTGACAAGAATGCATTCAGGGAAGAGGAACATTACTTTTATGCAGGTAGTCTCAATTTCTCCAATTGGTTTTCATTTGGCAACAGAATGTGGTGAGGAGACTTGCTGAAGGAGTTCAAATATCATGAAGGGTCTGGACAGAGTCAACAGGGAGGATCCGTGTAGACTGGAGAGAGCCAAGAATCAAAAAAGGGAATAAAAGCAAAAATACGGTGACTGCTGGAAATCTGAAATAGAAACAGAAACTCTGGAGGGGCTTAACAGGTCTGGTGGTATTTGTGGAGAGAGAAACAGAGTTCATGTTTGAGTCCTTAATTGTTTCTCTCTCCACAGATCCCACCAGACCCAAGTCTCTTCGGCATCAAAGGGTATCAACTCAAGTTCGATCATATAGGACACTGGTCAGGCCACGGTTGGAATATTGTGTGCAATTCTGGTCACCCTCCTATCGGAAGGATGTTGTGAAACTTGAAAGGGTTCAGAAAAGATTTACAATGATAATGCCAGGGTTTGAGCTACAGGGAAAGGCTGAATTGGCTGGGGCTGTTTTCCCTGGAGCGTCAGAGGCTGAGGGGTGACCTTACAGAGGCTTATAAAATCATGAGGGACACAGATAGGATAAATAGACAAGGGGGGGGGGGGTCCAGAAATAGAGGACATAGGTTTAGGGTGGTGCATGTATGGAATGAGCTGCCAGTGGTGGAGCTGGTACAATTACACCATTTAAAAAGGTATCTGGGATGGGTATATGAATAGGAATGGTTTGGAGGGATATGTGCCGGGTGCTGGCAAATGGGACTAGATTAGGTTAGGTTAGAATAGGTGGTCGGCGTGGAAGAGTTAGACCGAAAGGTCTGTTTCTGTTCTGTACATCTCCAGGACTCTATGTTACATGATCAGTATCAAATGGAAGAGAGTTTCATCATTCTATGGGGTAGAGCCCCTTGGGTTGAACCATGACTGATTTAAAATAGGCCAACCCCAGGATTTTACAATCTCCCGTACTGCTTTTTCAGATTGTTTGTTATAATTTTTGAAAATGCTGCTGCTATCTCAAACAACAGCTATAAAGAATAAATAAGCAGCCCCCTGCCCCGAGCATTCACAGTCTATTTGGAAAGTTGTGCCTCATTAGCAACAGGACTATCAGTTGCAATTGGAAGCTGAGCACCTGAGATCATTCAAGGCAGAAGACTTGCATTTATATAAGAATTTTCAACCTCAGGATCTCCCAAACTGGGTTAAAGCCAATAAAGTAATTCTTGGAGTGTTGTATTGTAGGAAGCACAGCAGTAAATTCGGAGACAAGAGATTTCACAGACAGACCTGTGATGGATAAATACTAGTCTCAGGTAACGATCAGATTCTCTGAAGACATGCCATTCAACCTTATACATCCATCTGAGGGTGTTCACACTGACTTGGTTTAACATCTAGTTCGAACTTTGACACCCTTGACCATGCAGCACCTCCTCAATGTTACATTGAGGGTTATTTGCTAAAGTGTTTGAAAGCAAACTTCAACCCATTTTCTCCTGACTCAATAATCCACAATAGACCTT
Organism: Chiloscyllium plagiosum; assembly: GCF_037043375.1. Lineage (NCBI taxonomy): Eukaryota > Metazoa > Chordata > Chondrichthyes > Orectolobiformes > Hemiscylliidae > Chiloscyllium > Chiloscyllium plagiosum. The sequence continues at coordinate 2,877,203 of NW_028270177.1, read as the reverse complement.
AACAGGGGAGCTCAATCTCTGTGGAGACAGAGGGGGGGCTGGAGCATCAACTGCTCACACTGGAGTTTGAGCCTTGAGGGGCCTTCCAGTCTGACAAAGTGAAAAAGTAACCACAAGTGGAAGCCTAAATGGCCAGGCTGTCAGGTGTTAATGCTCAGAGTGGACACCCCATTACCAAATTATTATAACCAGTGTTCACCTACTGCTTGGAGCAAAAAGATTATCCTTATTTGTGAGATAACCTGAAATTTAGGCTGACACTCCTGAACAGTACGGAAGGGGTGGTTCAGTGGTTAGCACTGCTGTTTCACCACGCCAAGGAACCGGGTTTGATTCCTGCCTCGAATGACTGTGTGGAGTTTGCACATTCTCCCCGTATCTGCGTGGGTTTCCCCTGGGTGCTCTGGTTTCTTCCCACAGTCCAAAGATGTGCAGGCCAGGTGAACTGGTCATGCTAAATTGCCCATAATGTTAGGTGCATTAGTCAGGTGGTAAGTGTAGGGTAATGGGTCTGGGTGGGTTATTCTTCAGAGGGTCGGTGTGGACTTGTTGGGCTGAATGGCCTGTTCCACACTGTATAGAATCTAATCTAATCATCTACACTGTCAGAGGGACCATCTTTCCGACTAAACATTAAACCATGGCCCATCTGCTTCAAAGGTCACCTCATTTACTTAATGTCACAAGTGAGTGCAGGAAGAACTCAAAGAAAAAAATATTACATTTGATCGAATCTCATACTAATGATGTCATTCATGACTGTTCCAAATGCTGGGATTATCACTCTAGACATTTTTTTAAGAAACCAAAATAAAAAGGAATTTTCCCCCAATATAATCAGCTCATCTAAGTGCAGTGGGATGCAGAACAACAGAATCCAGACGAGAGAAAGAGAGAGAGGGAAATAAGGAAATGTTGAGAAAACGGAGACACAAGGAGAAAGTATATCTGAAATACATCAGAATTCTCTGCTGCCTTGGTTAAAAGGTATGCTTTCATTATTTATATTAGCATATAACTGAAAACTAAAAATTCCAAAGATTTCTCCAATTCCCCCAACACTACTGATTATGACACTAACATGAAGTTACACATTTGAATTTATATCCCTGGACTTCCATAGAAATTCAAACAAATGTTACTCATCTACACGTTCTTCCTGCCAACATTAACCATTTTAAATCCGTGTTCACATTTACAATGCAGTCTTGTCACAATTTAATAACATCGCCCATGAAATGGTGTGCTGCCACCACAGGCACAAGGTTGTAATTACAGTGTGATGTTTACATAGAATCATTTGCAAAGGAAACCGTCCATGGGAATGTATAAAGTGGAAAAGAATAGATTCTATTATTTATACTAAACTCCCTAAACCTCTCCTCCTTTAAGAGGACACTTGGTTCTGAGCCCCTCCATCCACCCATTTGAAGGGTTTCAACTAAATGGTTAACAGGTTCTTCCAAAAGCCCATAGTCACAGTCACCTCGATGCTCTGCCCACAAGGTTTCAATAACATGTTTATCATCGGGGAGTGGCGGAGGTCTTTTTAAAAAAAAAAGGCTGTTTCGACATGTGTAAATGTCGTGGCGGCAACAAAAGAAATACAAGCTCTTTCTAATCAATTTCCTTTCTAATCTCTCTGTAATAACCCAGGCCCACACCCTGCGGGTCTCATGTTAAACCTGCTCTGAAATTGCAGAAAAAAAAACATTGCCCGCCGTCCCAACCAAGAAACACCCTCCCTCGCCCTCATTCACCCGCTCAAGGCAGTGCGATGAACCCGCGTTAATGCTGCTGTTCCCGGGATAATGAGAGACGAAGAGGAATTCTCTTACTCTGCGGAAGTGGTCCCATTCAGAGCCGAGCCATCGGGACTTGGGTGCAGCTGGATCGGTCCCGGCTTCTTCTTGGGCATGTTGTGGCCGGAGGGAGCGGCACACGTGTGTGTATGTGTGTGTATGACCGAGTGAGAGCTGCTCCTTCGCTGAGCCGCCCCTGTCACCACTTTTACAAATTCAGTTCCGCCTTTCTCCCGGCGAGGCTGCTCGCGAGAAACGTCAAATGCTGCGATCTCTCGTTTCCCGAGAGTCTAAAGCAGCCTCTGGACCCCCTCAGTCCCGGCTCCCCTTCTCCAGGAAGATCCCACAGCACCCAGTGTCCTCTCACTGTCACCCCGCTCTCAGGGAAACTCTCAGTCGAGCCGAAGTCACAATGTAACAAGCTGCAGCCGCCTGATACACTTCACTGAAGCTCTGCTCAAATGATACCTCCCAGGGCCTCAGAGGACATTCTTTCCCTGTCCATAAAATCGTCAATCCCAACCCGGATTTGCGGAAATGCGTCACCGATACCTTCACACACACAAAAAAATGGCAATCTATTTAAATCTGAGCCGCGCAGTGCTCAGGCGGTGTTGGACAGAGTGAAATATTTCAGCCAGGACAGTTCTGTATCAGGAGAATCCGCTCCTCACTTTAATAGACCGATCTCAGCGCAGGACTAATAGGGTCAGTTACTATAGGTAACAGTCAAAATTAAGAACTATACCCCCCAATTATAACTAGAGAATATTTCAGGAAAAGCAAATGAATATATAAACTTTGAATATTTAGAAGTGATTATTTTATAACGTGGTTTTTACTTGGTCTCTATAAAAGTGCTTTAAATGTTATTAAATAATCTGTGTGACTAAACTTTGTTTTAAGTTTAGACTGAAAATTACAACCACTTCCCAATGAAAGACAGTGACAGGTTTACATAAGCATTCTCATTATTAAATATGGACAGGGGAATAACAGTTTATAATTACGAGCATCAGGACAGACTGAGTTATGTTTATATAGCATCTTTCTCAAATCAGGATATCACTAAGTCTTTCAGTTAGTGAAGTACTGTACTTTTTCCAAGATGTTACATGATATGGGGCAGATAAATGCATTCTTCAGCAGTAAACTCCACTCCCCCTTCACTCCATGTGGATCAAATAGTAACGCTTTATACTTATTGTCAATGTTTTTGGCCACACTATCAAACTTTCCTATTTAAAATTTTTATGTTCACGTTTTACTGACTAGGTCACTGTAATTGCATAGATTCCTGATGAAGGGCTTTTGCCCGAAACGTCGACTCTCCTGCTCCTCGGATGCTGCCTGACCTGCTGTGCTTTTCCAGCACCACTCTAATCTAGACTCTGATTTCCAGCATCTGCAGTCCTCACTTTCGCCACTGTAATTGCACAGTTCAGCCTTTAGGTGGCTTTATAGGTCACATTTTTAAAATATTTCTTACAATCTAGGCGTAATCTTAGTTTCTTGTACAAACATGTTAAAGTTCATCCTTTGTAATAGTATATTGATTTAGATTATATTCCCTACAGTGTGGAAACAGGCCCTTCAGCCCAACAAGTCCACACCGACCCTCCAAAGAGCAACCTACCCAGACCCCTTCCCCTACATTTACCCCTTCACCTAACACTATGGGCAATTTAGAGTGGCCAATTCTTTGGACTGTGGGAGGAAACCTGAGCACCCAGAGGAAACCCACACAGACACGGAGAGAATGTGCAAACTCCACACAGTCAGTTACCCAAGGCAGGAATTGAACCCAAGTCCCTGGTGCTGTGAGGCAGCAGTGCTAACCACTGCCACCTTGCCATGCCTAACTTTACTTTCATCTAATTACTTGTCTCCTGTCCTTTGCCTCAATACTACTGGCAGTTATTCGGCCTTGAAGAAGGGCCTGTGCCCGAAACGTCGAATCTCCTGTTCCCTGGATGCTGCCTGACCTGCTGTGCTGTTCCAGCAATAAAGTTTCAACTTTGATCTCCAGCATCTGCAGACCTCACTTTCTCCTTGATGCCTAAGGCCCCACTTCCTTTATGTGCGGCTCTTCACGAAGCACCCAGCAAACTTTTCCGTTCCCTCTTGGCCAATATTGTCTGTGGAGTCCTAGCCACTCCCCCAATCCCTCCAAATCATAGTCAAACCCACAATTATCACTTGTGTGAAGGCAAAATACTGCAGGTGCAGGAAACCTGAAACAGAATGCTGGAGAAACTGAGCAGGTCTGGCAGCAGCTGTGGAGAGTGAAACAGAGTTAATGGTTCAAGTATGGTACGACTATTCCTTAGAACTCTCTGTTCCTCACTCCACAGATGTCAGAACTGCTGTGTTTCTCCAGCCTGTGTGTTTGTTCCACAATTACAATTCCTGGATAACTAGCAATCAACGGACTTCAATGTACAATTTCTTGTCAGCAAGATGATGGAATAACATTCTTAAAGGCCAGGACAGCATTTATTGCCCAACCCTTATTTCTCTGAAGTGCAAGAGGTAGTGGTGGGGGGTTACATTCATTAACTGCTAGTCACTACTTTTACATGAACTAGAATGTCAAGTTCTTTCCCAAAAGCATATTACCAAAACATCTTGGTTTTGAACAGTTTCTTGGCCACTTTTACAAATGTTAGTTTTTATTTCCATTTTAAATTCTGTTATTCCTATTTTTCCATCACCTTGACACTATTATCCAAAAGCATAGTGATGGTTTTCAGATGTGTACTGCAAACATCCAATTTTGCTATGCCACAACCTCCCTCAACTCTTCTCTTGTTGCTACATTCTCAGGCTGCTTTTTCAAAATCCAGTACAAGCTGAGCAGAAATTTCTTCCACCTAAAACTGGGAAGTCTGAAGTTAAGACCATCAATCCCAGCAAAAAATGTAATTCCCTATTTTGCAATCTAGTAGGGGATGGATAATTTAAAGAGAGTAGGAGCAGCCAGCCCTGAAGATAATTTAGATTTTCAATAAGGCATTCAATGAAACAAATCATTTGCTCTACTTGTGAATTAACATAGGTTTGAATTCTGTTGTTTTTCCTTCGCTAATAATGAAAAGGAATTGAAATCTTTAAAAACCTATCTCACTCCTACCACATTTTTAATATTGTGGATCAAATATTCACACTCAATGGCAACTCTTGCATCCATCCAATTAAATATAGCCAATAGTTAGGATAAGAGGATTGAAGTGCTGTTTGCATTAACCAAGCAACATTAAAAGTTCTGGCAACATCAGAAACAAGGAAGTAATTTCAAGACTGTTATCTTATGGAGGTATATAGCCGTGGTTTCTGACATGGACCAAAATCCCAATGGAAGATTAAATCACTCCCATGTAACAAGTTACTTTGGCCTTGTGTAGATTGCTAGTGAGGCTATATTTATAATATGAGGAGAAAGTGAGGTCTGCAGATGCTGGAGATCAGAGCTGGAAATGTGTTCCTGGAAAAGCGCAGCAGGTCAGGCAGCATCCAGGGAACAGGAGAATCGACGTTTCAGGCATAAGCCCTTCTTCAGGAATGAGGAAAGTTTGTCCAGCAGGCTAAGATAAAAGGTAGGGAGGAGGGACTTGGGGGAGGGGCGTCGGAAATGTGATAGGTGGAAAGAGGTCAAGGTGAGGGTGATAGGTCAGACTGGGGTGGGGGCGGAGAGGTCGGGAAGAAGATTGCAGGTTAGGAAGGCGGTGCTGAATTCGATGGATTTGACTGAGACAGGGTGGGGGGAGGGGAAATGAGGAAACTGGTGAAATCCAGGGATGAACTCGGATTTCACCAGTTTCCTCATTTCCCCTCCCCCCACCCTGTCTCAGTCAAATCCATCGAATTCAGCACCGCCTTCCTAACCTGCAATCTTCTTCCCGACCTCTCCGCCCCCACCCCAGTCTGACCTATCACGCTCACCTTGACCTCTTTCCACCTATCACATTTCCGACGCCCCTCCCCCAAGTCCATCCTCCCTACCTTTTATCTTAGCCTGCTGGACAAACTTTCCTCATTCCTGAAGAAGGCTTATGCCCGAAACGTCGATTCTCCTGTTCCCTGTATATTTATAATATTGTGAGCACTGGGTACTGGAGAACACATGCACCAGCAGATTCTGGAACAGCTTCTTCCAGGCCTTAGACTGATGAACAGACACTCTCACTTCAATTAAAGCTGATCTAGCTAATGTTGATCTTAGGCAGAAATGTGGACTGCAGATGCTGGAGATCAGAATCAAGATTAGAATGGTGCTGGAAAAGCACAGCAGGTCAGGCAGCATCCGAAGAGCAGGAAAATCGATGTTTCAGGCAAACAGGAATCCCTTCTCGCAGAGCACTTTAGGGAACATCTCCGGGACACCCGTACCAATCAACCCCATCGCCTGTGGCCAAACATTTCAACTGCCCCTCCCAATCTGCTGAGGACATGCAGGTCCTGGTCCTCCTCCATCACCACTCCCTTACCACCCGATGCCTGAAGGAAGAATTCTTCATCTTCAGCCTCGGGACCCTTCAACCCCAGGGCATCAATGTGGACTTCATCAGTTTCCTCACTTCCCCTTCCCCCAGTTCCAGCCCAGCACCATCCTCATGACCTGTCCTACCTACCAATCTTCCTTCCCACCTGTCTGCTCAACCCTCCATTCCGACCTATCTCCTTCATCCCCACCTCCATCCGCCTATTGTACTAATATCCTCACCTCCACCCCCCTCCCATTTATCTCTCCACCCCAGAGGCTCCCAGCCTCATGCCTGAAGGGCTTTTGCCCGAAACATTGATTTTCCTGCTCCTCAGATGCTGCCTGATCTGCTGTGCTCTCCCAGCACCACATGGGAGTGAATGATCGAACCCATTCTGCTGGAGCTCAGGGGTCAAGAATATATGACAAAGGGGCAGCAGTAGTCCCTCAGCCCTTTGAGTCTGTTCTGTTATTCAGTAAATGTTTGGTTGCATCTTCCCAATTATAATTATTCTCAATTATTTTCAGTTCCTTAGTATCCAAAACCTATTCATTGCCAATAGGTTATAAGAGGAACAGAATATTGGTGATATAAAATATTTTGGTATTTCACATGATTACATTTAGGAATCAGGATATTTATCAAATTTTCATCTATAACATTGCACAAGTGGGTATAAGTGATTCTGCAGCAAATAAGTGGCAAAGATTTACAATTACTTAATATTCCTATATTTGGGGAGCAGCAAGGTAACTGCAGCAGGAAGTTTGTACTCTACTTATGTACCAAAGATCGTGGTAAAAAGGGACTACCAATGTTTGAATTCTGTCACAGGATTTTAATACCTGGGACCTTTCATGGACTAAAAGAAGATTTACAAAAAAGAAAAACTCTCACTTAAGATTAACACATTGAACACCTGACCAGGCTGAAACAAGCTTCATGAAACCATAAATTAACAAGACTCAGTCTGAACTGAAATTAACATCTTATTAAAGATAATATCACTAGATCTGTACCTCCTGTTTAATTTACATCTTATTAAATTTACCTGTAGATTATCCAGGGATATTTTTCCCCATTGTTTTGGGAAAACAATAAAATAGACACAGGGATACAAACATGAGCTGTATTTCAGGCAAACTGCATTTGGGGGCAGAGAACAGAGTGAGAATTTGGATTGAAAGCAATTGTCTCAATTTCTCTCAGCCTCTCAGAAAACAGCAGGTGATGACACAGCAAATTGGAGAAACATCCATTCACCAAGAATTCAAGGACATCTACAAATTTCACTACTGCTAAGGATACATCAATTAAACAACTGTGGTCAGTTTAAAATCTAACACCTCAAGGTCTCATGGAAATTGTTCATGCTTTTTTTTGTACTAAACACTCTCCCCCTATTAAATTTTATACTTATGTTTGTGTGTATGTTCGATATCACATTTTCTCTCAGATTTAGGAAGTTGTAAACTTCCTCTTTCTTTCACTCAAAAAAAACTTTGTAGTTGACTCTTTAACTTGAGTTATTACTATGTATTAATTGAAGCGTGATATAGTTGTATGCTAAAAATAATTAAAATATCTTCATTACAGCCAATCAACAGTGTGCTTAAAAAAAAAGGAAGCTAATTCATCCTTTCTCACACGGTTGTAACAATATATATTCTCTTTTGACTCTTTGAATGGTTACTTTTGAAGATTAATGGCTCTGTCTACATTCTAAGACTTTATATAGCAAAAAGGTTTCTGTTGAGTTTGCATTGAGCAAGATTGCCCCCTCTTACTTACTATGCATTCTCTTCTTATTCTGACTTACTTATCTCTGTTGCAGTAAAGCTTGGGTTTATATCTGAGCCTTCTCTTAATTAGCTTAAATGGTTAAATTTACTGTTGCATTAGCTGCTTGGTCTGGTAAGGATTTCAACCTTAATCACACATGAAAGGTCAGAGTTTTCTGTACAATTACTTGGAAACTTTCACTGATTGACTGCAAAGAGAAAGTATAATAATTAAGAAGCTCCCTAAGGATTTCTGTGAAGTTGTCAGGATTTAAATGTTACCTTCAATTGGTATGGTGAGAAATAATGGTTTGTTTCAACCTTCTATTGCTCAAGTTCATTATTATTCAAAATCTAACCATGCTCATGTTGGATTTATTTATTATACCAAGAATTATGAGTTGGTTGAAAAATGTGTGTGATTCACACTAATGACAAAATGCACTTACTGTTTGATAGGCACTTTAGAAACACCCAATCACAGCATGTCTACATCTACAGAGGTTTTTACACAGAAGTCTATGAGGCTGATTAAAGGAGAGACACTGCTAACATTTAAGAATAGCATGAGCAGGTGGCTGAAGAAAAGGAAAATAAAGGAATAAAGAGCTGGTAAACAAGATCATAAGAAATAGGAGCAGGAGTAGGTGATTCGGCCCCTCGAGTCTGTCCTGCTATTTGACAAGACCATGGCTGATCCGCTCAGGCCTTAATTCCTCTTTAATGACAGCTCAGCTTAGTTGTTAACCACTCAATATTTCAAATCCTATTTAAATGCTTTCAGTACCCTCTCCTTCACTGTTTTGATCACACAGCACTGCCCTTTGATGTGAAGGGCAGTGTTTGTCACTGGCCACCCGGGTGTTTTCCTATCTTCCTGGTGGTGGAAATTGAATAAAGATTCGTGCACTTTGTGTCTTTCACTGTGTCTCACACCTGCACACACACACCATGGGTGCTGGGGAAAAATAAGCACTACCGCACTTAGGTGGTAGTGTGGGGGTAAAGAAAAATATAAAGGAGGAAAAAAAAGAAGAATTAAAAAAAATAAATGCTTTCAGTACCCTCCCCTTCACTGTTTTGATCACACAGCATTGCCCTTTGATGTGAAGGGCAGTGTTTGTCACTGGCCACCTGGGTGTTTTCCTATCTTCCTGGTGGTGGAATTTGAATAAAGATTCATGCACTTTGTGTCTTTCACGGTGTCTCACACCTGCACACACACACCATGGGTGCTGGGGAAAAAATAAGCACTACCGCACTTAGGTGGTAGTATGGGGGTTTAAATTAAAAAAAAGAGAAAAAGAAAGAAAAAAAGAAAAGAAAAAAAAATAAACAGGAGTGCCATGGGTGCTGGGGGGAAAAAATAAGGACTACCGCAGTTAGGCAGTAGTGTGGGGGTTAAATTATAGAAAAAAAAATGCTTTCAGTACCCTCTCCTTCACTGTTTTGATCACACAGCATTGCCCTTTGATGTGAAGGGCAGTGTTTGTCACTGGCCACCCGGGTGTTTTCCTATCTTCCTGGTGGTGGAAGTTGAATAAAGATTTGTGCACTTTGTGTCTTTCACTGTGTCTCATACCTGCACACACACACCATGGGTGCTGGGGAAAAAATAAGCACTACCGCGGTTAGGCGGTAGTGTGGGGGGTTAAAAAAAAAGGAAAAAGAAAAAAAAATGCTTTCAGTTATCTAGCCTCCACAACTTTCTGCTGCCCACGTTGTAACTCAACTTAATTTCAAATCACCATTCTTTCTTGCTCAGCTTTATTTTTGAAACTATTTTTTTTAAAAATAATTCAAATTCACAACATCCTTTAAGGAAAGGAAATTGGTACTTTCCTGGTCTGGCCTACACATGACTTTAGACTACAGCCGGACTCTTTATTAACCTCCCTCTGAAAAACCTTAGCAAGCTACCAGTTGTGTCAAAACTGCTGAAAAGTCTCCAAGAAATAATTATGTGGAGGAGTCAGTGTTGGACTGGGGTGGACAAAGTTAAAAATCACACAACACTATGTAAGGCATTGATCAAAATAAGATCTTAAAATTAATAACATTATGAAAGTAACATTTTTCACAACATCACTGAATTTAGTTTATAAGTTCTCTTGATTCAATGCCTAGTTTAATTGATGTTTTCACATGAAGTTCCCATGAAATTGAAAGTATCCTAACTGCTACTTCTTGGCAATCCCTTGGGACAGAGGATGCCTTTCTCCCTCTCTGGTATTGTTAGTCCTGAGGTGACTAAATGTGGGTCCACAGATCCCACTGCAGATTGAGCAGAGGTGGTGTTTGAACAGCCGACTGGGTGTGATGCTTGGATTTCCACAGGCTCCTCCTGCTATTTGTACTTGGCCTCCACCTGGACCTGTCAGAGATGCTGGAGATTGTAGGCCCCTTCATGAATGCTTGTTCTCCAGTTTGAATGGTCTTGGAAAGAGGTTTCTATGGATCTTTGGGGTTCCTAGCTATTGTTTTGCTAGCTTCAAGCAGACACTGCACACTCAGTATTCCCAATTCTGTATCAAATATCAGCTGGATTTTCTCATTGGCCACTCCCGTAATAATGACTCTGAAGCTGGAAGACAATTAGGCTCTGGTGAAATGTACATCAAATCACAAGTGTACAGAGGTCGCAGGCTACCCAGAATATAGTGTAAACTTCTGAAGAGTCATCCCATATTCGAAACATTAACACAGCTTCTCTCTCCAAAGGTGCTGCCAGATCTGGTGAGTTTCTTCAGCATTCTCTGTTTATTTAACATTTTATATATCTGAGTGCAGCTCTTTGTAAAATTTCTGTGTCCAGATTTAAAATGGAAACCATAATGGCAATTTGGGGAAGAAGATGGTGTATGAGTAAATATACTGGACTCGTAATCCGGAGGCTCAAAGGAGACAGATTCAAATCCTAACATCATGACCTGTGAAATTTAAATTCAATTAACAAAACCAATCTTAGAAATAGCACCATGAATCTCTCATAATTTGTCATAAAAATCCATCTGGTTCTTTTAAGACAGATATCTGCCATCCTTACCTGGTCTAGCCTACATGTGATTCCTATTTCTTCTTTTTAGATTAGATTGGATTACATTACATTACAGTGTGGAAACAGGCCCTTCAGCCCAACAAGTCCACACCGACCCGCCGAAGCACAACCCACCCATACCCCTTCATTTACCCCTTACCTAACACTATGGGCAATTTAGCATGGCCAATTCACCTGACCTGCACATCTTTGGACTGTGGGAGGAAACCAGAGCACCCGGAGGAAACCCACGCAGACATGGGGAGAACGTGCAAGCTCCACACAATTAGTCGCCTGAGGCGGGAATTGAACCCGGGTCTCAGGTGCTGTGAGGCAGCAGTGCTAACCACTGTGCCACTGTGCCACCCACAAGGGGGAAGGGGTTGGAGTATAAGGGCAGAGAAGTCTTACTGCAATTGTAGAAGGTGCTGGTGAGACTACAGCTGGAGTAATGTGAGCAGTCGTGGTCCCCTTATTTAAGCAACTATTATTTCATTGCAGGCTGTTCTGTTCAGAGAAGATTCACTAAGATGATCCCTGGTATGGAGGGAATATCTTATGAGCAAAGGTTAAACAGGTCGGAACTCCATTCATTGGAATTTAGAAGAATGAGAGGTGATCTTATTTAAACATATAAGGATCCTAAGAGGCTTGACTGGGTAAATACTGAGAGAATAGAAGGTTAAGAATCTTTGGAACTCCTTGGCACGGAGAGCTGTGGAGCAGTATCCTTGTGTATATTTAAGCTGATCAATTGGGGAATGAAGGGTTATGGGAAAAGGGTCAGAAAATGGATGCGAGGAAGCAAGCATGATCCTATTGAATGGCAGAGCTGGCTCAAGGAGCTAATTGGTCTACTCCTGTTCCTACTTAGCTTATGGATTGCAATGTGATAAAGTGACATAGGTACATTCATCATAAATGTAAATATGTGAATTTATATCAGAAATCTGAAAATTATAACTAGATTTGTAACGTTAAAACAGGAGTTCAATCTTGACTCTTGAACCCTAGGTCAATTATTGATCTTCCTTTTAACCACATTTTACCCTGTAGAATGCATGTCATTTTGACTTCATCTGTACATTGTTTGTTTTAACCTAAAACTGGCATCAATAGGAACTACTTCATAAATGCTCAGATTCATTTTTTCACAAATTAATCAATCACTGAGAAAAGCCTGCCCAAAAGTCGTCTTGTAATAATCTCATTTTCAGTTTCAGATGAACCTATCTAACTGCTCAAGACTTTCTTTCAGATTTTGACCCCTCACCCACACAGAGGTGGACAATCTTTGCCCCCACAAACAAGGAAGGAAAATTAATCACAGTGTCTCTAAAATGCTCAAACTCATCCTAAAGCCCACTGAAAAGAGAAGCAAGGAAGCATCTGCCAATCTCTGTGGAATATAGAACAGAGAGTAGGAGTGAGTGTGGAGGTGGAGGGGGTGTAGAAGGCGGAATAAATGAAAGCAAAGCAGTAGAAAATATAATGAAATGTTGGAACCTTGAACTTGAATCAGAATGTAACCGAACTCAGCTTCAATTCTCAAGCTGCAGCACTCTCCTTGTGCTGTATATTAACATATTTTGGGGAAATTGCTATTCATAAGGTGTCATAGTGATAATAACAGAAAAGATCTGATAAATATTAATGAGAAGAATAGGTCTCGAACACTGACAGTGAAATAAATTCACAGAAAAGAGAATAATGGAGGGAGTTCAGAAGTTGTTGTTATACTTTGGGCCTAAAGGGCTCAGAGATCATAGAATTATGTGGTCGTGCCTCTTTGTTTGATTATTGTTGAGAGCTAAACCATTAAAGTTTGCAATAATCAAAGAATTTGTGTGTTAGGCATGTTTATTTTATTGAATAAGTGATCTATTTTCTGCTATAATCTAATCCCAATAATTCAAAATCATAATTGTTTTAAAAACTGCACATTATCTCATTCAAATTAAGAAAATTTGAGACAAGGAATATAACTTCATAACTTGAACTTTCATAATGAGAATACAAACATTTTAAACTTTTTTATTGTAATTTTCATAAAAACATTTAGACACAGTGCTTACTCAAGAGATAGGTTCGTTATGTGGAACAGAAAGATCCCAGAATGGGCCCCAGTTTGTGTAAAGCATTCTGTTGCGCAGGTTGGTTGTAATGTGCATGAACCATCTGTTAGGCTTCTCACTGCTGATTAAAATCCCTCTGGAAAATGTACCTATGTGAATAGTAGAATCATAGAATGGTTACAGCACAGAAAGAGGCTTTTGGCCTGCCATGTCTGTACCAGCTCTTAGCAGTAACAACTCAGCCAGTCTTACTTTCTCACCTTCATTGCAAAATAGAGAGAGATGAATTTGCCTATGACATGTCTCATTGGGACTCAGTGCTCTATGGTCTGTTCCTCGGGACGCATACCGAGACGAACATCAACTGTGCCTGAAGGATCATCAACTCAGTGAAAGACGCTCTTTGGTCTGTCCGAAACCTGTTGATCTTACAGCTGAAGGAGTTGACCCTGACTGTGTGGCACATTCCAAGGAACAGGACTACGTTTTGAGAGACGCACTGAAGCTTGGGGCAGCTGTCGCCAAGGCGCAGTGGAGAAAGACCACGTGTAAGGTCTGCCTGCCTAAGAAGAACAGGGGGCCCACCCAGAAATTGGTCCCCACTGACGCCTCAGCTAAATATCTGGATGGTCAATGTACAGACTTGTATATATGAATGATTAATTCCGATCTCTGTATGTAAAGAAATGCAATGTGTGCGTAAGAATGGCATGACAATTGTATAGATATCAAAATAATTTTATGAATAAAGTTTATTTTTGAAATAAAAAAAGTCTAATTAAAGACATAATGTGTACTTATATTTGCACCTTTAATGTAAAAAAAAACATACAGGCTGGATAGCTGAAAGCACTGACACCATTGGAACACTGTAATTCCTCAGGACCTTAGATAAATTATGAGCACAACTCCAGCAGGAGCCTAGATCAGGCATTTGGAATACAATCAGAACCGAGATTCAATGTCAGGTGACCTGGAGGTGAGTCCAGAGCTGAGGACTTCCTTTGTTAGGAGTTTTCACTTCCCCAGCATCAGAAACCCAGTGTAATGCTCTGGGCCATGTGGAATGAGATGAAGTAGACTGGATTCTAGGAGCAGATATTGCTTCCAGCAACATGGGGTCTCCCATTGTGCTGCTGGTACTCTGTAACCCATTTATTCCACAACTCTCACATTGAGAGGCTGCACAATCTTGATCTAATTACTGGGATCAAAAGCCTGAAATTTTCATCACCTGTCAGGGCTCAATTGCAAGTCTGATCACAGACAAATTAATAAAGAGCTGTTCATCATGAAACTTTACCTCAAGATGCATTAACCTTCATAACTTGTGCCTGTAAAACACCTTTGACATAAATTAAACTTAGCGCCTGTATAACTGAAAGCACAGACACCAATCAGAAAACACTAATTCAAGGATGTGCAAGATGCCAGAATTGGAGGAACCTAGGCATCTCAGAGGGTCATGGGACTGGTGGAGATTACAGAGAAGACTTGAAAACCAGAATAATAATTTTAAAATCGAGGCACTGCCAGGGAACAATGGGGAACCAATGTGGGTCAGTGAGCATTGGACATGATGGACCAATGGGACTTCATGTAAGTTAGGACATGGTCCGCAGAGTTCTGAATGAGCTCATGTGGAAGGTCAAACAGCAGTGCATTGACTTTCATCGAGAAGATGATGAAGCTATTTTTAAGACAGAAGAGTATAATTAATTCCATTTGCCTTGAAATGTTGAACTGTGACACAAATACAAAGAAAATAAATATAATTTTACAAAATCACAGTGACTGTCATTGGTAATAAGTAAGACTTAACAAATCTACACCAGCAGTAAATTCATGCAACTATGGCAACAGGAAACACTAAAATTTAACAACACTTTTCTGCTGGCTCTATTCAGATCAACTGTGCACATTTACTTTATATGCATCATTAATATTCTTAAAATAAACTCCACTTGAAAACATTTTAATTATATGTTTAGACTCTTATGTAACTGCAGACCCTATTACAATCATTCTGATAATCAACACACTGACGATCCATTAGCTACATGCCATTTCCTGTTTCATAATCAAACAACTTCAACCTTGTTTACAGTAATGGGTTCATGGACTGGTGTGTTGGTATTAAGACCATTGCTCATTTTGGTATATCTTAATACACTGGAGTTGAGTAGAAAGAACATAATTTCAAAGTTTGCAGGTAACAAAACACAAAACACAAAAATATTTAAGATTTAAAAAAATATTTAAAAGAATGGTAACAGATTTCAGGAGGACATGGATTGGTGAAATGACAAGTGAAATGAAATTTAACACTGAAAACTGTGATACATTTTGATAGGAAGACGAGGAAGAGGCAATATGAACAAAATTGTACAATTATAAAGAAAGTGCAGAAATAAGGAGCTGGGATCTGTAACAAATGTTTAGGATGACAGAACAAATTGTAAATGTTTGAAAAGGCGTACAGAATGCTTAGCTTTATAAACTGAAACATACAATACAAAAGCAAGGACCTTATGCTAATTCATTGTAAAACACAGATCGGGTCTCAATGGGAATATTGTGTTTAATTGTGGCACCAGGCTTTGGGAAAGATTTGAATGCCTCAAATAAGTATAAGGAAGATACACAAAGATGTACCAGAGTTGTTGAATTTTGGTTACATGGAGAAACTGGGATTGCTTTCCCTTGAGAGGAGAAGGTTAAGTGGAGAATTAGTAGAGATATTCAAAATCAGGAATGGTTTTGATAAGAGTAAACAAAGAAACAGTTTCCATTGCTACGACAGTTTGGTAATTGCTCCAGTAACAGGCTTGACACATTTTACTCTGTTAAAGGTGCGATATAAATACAAGTGTTTCTTGTTTTACGACCCCTATATCAGCTAAGGAAAACATTCAGCAGAGTCTTTCCATGCGTTACATCTCAGTTTGCATGCGAGAGGTTACTAATCCATGCTTGGGATATTTGAGCTGCATTTTCTCCTAATGAGACAGTAGCCACAGACAGATGCAACCTGATCCATGAAGATGTGATTCATATGTTCAGTATGTCCAGATTATCAGAGGCTGGAACACCAGAAGGCATCGACAGGTTAGTCTGGAGACTGAACATGTTTGTCTTGTAATGTCTACTGCCTGAAAGCAGAATTCAGATCGAAAAGTACAAGGTCCCTGAAATGCCTGGGCAAGCTCAAATTAACCAAAAGGCCAGAATAACTTTGCATGGAATCTATTAAAAAAAACTGGCCTGGCTTTAAGTCCTGGCTTTTTTCCACATAAAATAACTAAGAAGCCATAAATTGGAAACTTTTCAGCTTATTTCTAAAGTAAAAAGAACACATTACCGTGTCCATGAGAAGATGAATTATGCTAAGTGTTCTGTTATGGTGGGTTTGTGTGCATGTGGTGGGGGGAAACAGGCTGATGATATAAGTTTCAAAAGAATTTATTTCATTCATGAATTAATCTAATCCTTTCATATTATTTGTGAAGGGAATAGATTGCTCTTGGATGTGTAAAATCTCATAACCTGTATCAATTGAAAATTCTGTATCTGCAGTTTTACTCAGTATTTGATGGTTTGAGGTCAGGTGTCAATGTTTGACTCTAATCTTTTCAAATGTAGCCCAGTCTTAATGCAATCATCTTCTCAACTATGTATATCTGGAAGCTTGTCATGGGCAATTTTCAAATGAATTGTATTCTCATCAAAAGGAATTAAAGCTGCAAACAAGGATCTCTCAGCAGTTATTACTTCTTAAACACATTTAGAAGCATTGAACTCTACAAAAAGATGTCCTTGCTATCACAAAACATTCAAGATCTAAATTCCATCTTCGGGGATTATGTGAAATGGTTGATAGCAATCAGCTGTTTATTTCTGATTTTCTTTTCTAACAAGTCAGTGTATAAAACAGGCTGATTCACTGTCACCTGTTCTATTATACTACTTAAGCTGAATTTCAACTCAATATCAAATTTTAAATTTGAGAAATGACTAATTCTTCCATCTGGCTTCTCTTTATTACTATAAATTGTGTAATCCATCATGTTGTTAAGTTCTCACATTTGCACACAACTCACCTACTGTGTCAACATTATAATACAGAATCAGAGAAGTGCTATGGTGCATAAGGAGGTTATTAGTCCGTCTTGTCAACACTGAAAGAGAAATGTCACCACCTGAAAAGCATCATGTTACCTTGTCACATCTCCTTCACAATAGTTCCCCTCCAGTCCTTCTGTTCTAAGAGCTGCTGTTATCTCTTTCTAACCTTCACCTTCCAGCTGTCTTCTCTACAAAGCTAAGACCTTCTGCAGTTGCCTCTTAAAAAGCAAGAGATTTTTTGTAAACATACATTGCACCTACGTCTACCAAAAAGCAACAATTCATAAATATTAGATCTAATGAAAACTGCTTTAAGTTAATCCTTTATCCCCAACTGCTGACCATTTAATGTATATATTCACATTAATTTAGAAATGTGTTAATAGTTGCCGCTATAGTTTATGCCATTCAGTTTGGGAATTCAAGTTTTTTTGGTAGCATCTGCTTTGCAACATTTTCTGTGTGATATATTTAATAACTGCAGCAATCATAATCCTGCTCTCAAAAACATTTTGATATTTTTTCTGTTGACTATATCTGAGAAATGTATTAATAATTGCAGCTGCACTCAGGATCTTACTGTTCCAAACTCCGTTTCACCATATAATTGGACACTCAGGGTCCAAGCCCCAGGGTATAGTATTATTGAAGAGTAGAGATGCACAAACTACAAGACCCATTATTACTGTACTATCCAAGAGACTTTCTAAGGCAGATGTAGAACTAATACATTATTTTTCTGTGTACTTCCCCTCCTAATTCCAAGTTTTCGCACTCCACTTGTTTTATTTCATTAATTTGTACTGAGAGATCTGCAGGTTTAATGTGAACTAGCTTCTTGCTATTATATTTACTTCTCCCTTTAAATGTTCCTCTCAAAACAATTTATCCCTATAATACACTTTTAATACATTCCCTTTTCCTCAAACTTTCAATACAATCTTAGATTCCCAATATTTTTATAATTGTTTCAATTCTATATAAAAACTTTGATTTTTCTCTCCATTATTTGTTTTGGAGCAGTATAATTAATTGAAGGAATTAATGATAAAAATGATACACTAACGACCACTTTTTGTGTATTTTATTTAATAACTAATTTGCAACCTATTTTTCATTGATAACTTCAGAGAAATACATTTTAAAAATATCTCACTATATTAATTTTTAAAAGGTCATTATGGTTTCTTGCTGTGGCACATTAGTACTGGCGGTAGATGAGTTGAGCATTGTACCCCGTTCTTATGAAGGCATCCTTGAGTACTTTCAAGTGCCCATCATGTTCTTCCTCATCTGAACAGATCCTGTATATACGTAGGGCTTGTCCGTAGAGGATGGCTGTTTTACAGCAAGAAACTGTAATGACCTCCTCAAGAGACAGATACAAGCTGCAACCGACAGGGTACCTTTCTTTGTCCAATACTTCCCAGGAGCCGAAAAGCTATGCCATGTTCTTCGCAGCCTGCGACACATTATCAATGAGGATTAGCACCCTGCCAAGACCTTCCTCACGCCTCCACTTCTCACCTTTAAACAACCACCAAACCTCAAATAGATAATTGTTTGCAGCAAACTACCTGGCTTTCAGGACAACACCCCACAACCCTGTCACGGTAGATGCTACAAGAAATGTCAGAGTGTTGACACGGATATCACCATTACACATGGGGACACCTCCCACCATGTACGTGGTAGGTACTCATGTGACGTGGCCATTGTTGTCTATCTCATACGCTGCAGGCAAGGATGCCCTGAGGCATGGTACATTGGTGAGACTGAACAGTGGCCTTGGCAATGGATGAATGGGCACTGCACAACAATCAACAGACAGGAGTGTTCCCTCCCAGTCGGAGAGTACTTCAGCCGTCCAGGACATTTGACCCTGGACCTTCAGGTGACCATCCTCCAAGGCAGACTTTGTGACAGGCAACAATGCAAAGCAGCCAAGCAGAGGCTGATAGTCAAGTTTGGTACCCATGGGGATGGCCTCAACCAGGACCTTGGATTCATGTCACATTACAGGGGATCCTGCTGCACTCTATACACACACACACACACACTCATGCAGACCCTCTCTCATATGCTCACACACCCTCTCACAGACCTATACCCCTTTATACTCTCACTGTCACATATACATACAAACATATTTCAGAAATAAAGCCCTGTCATTCTCAGAGTCATTATAAAAAATAACCAAAGTACGCAAAGTCATGGAGTAATAGAGATGTACAGCACAGAAACAGGTTCTTCAGTCCAACTTGTCCACCCTGACCAGATATCCTAAATTAATCTAGTCCCATTTGCTAGCATTTGGCCGATAATCTTTAAACCCTTCCATTTCACATACCCATCCAGATGCCTTTCAAATGTTGTCACTGTACCAGCCTCCACCACTCCCTTTGGCAGCTCAATCCATACATGCACCATCCTTTGCGTGAAAACGTTGTCTCTTCAGTCCCTTTTAAATCTTTCCCCTCTCACCCTAAATTTATGCCCTCTAGTTCTGGACTTCCCCACTCCAGGGAAAAAGATATTGTCTATTTACCCTATCCATGCCCCTCATGATTTTATAAACTTCTATAAGGTCACCCCTCAGCATCCAATGCTCAGGGAAAACAGCCCCAGCCTACTCAGCCTCTCCCTATAGCTCAAAGCCCACACGCTGGTAACATCCTTGTAAATCTTTTCTGAATTTCACAACATCCTTCCCTATAGGTGGTAGATCAGAATTGCACACAATATTCCAAAAGTGGCCTAACCAATGTCCTGTACAGCCACAACATGACCTCGCAACTTCTATACTTAATGCTTTGACCAATAAAGTAAAGCATATCAAATGCCACCTTCACTATCCTCTCTACCTGCGATTCTACTTTCAAGGAACTATGAACCTGCACTCCAAGGTCTCTCCATTCAAAAACACTCCCCAGGACCTTACCATTAAGTCCTGCCCTCATTTGCTTTTCCAAAATGCAGTACTTTACATTTATCTAAATTAAACTCCATCTGCCATTCCTCAGCCCACTGGCCCATCTGATCAAGGTCCTATGTAATCTCAGGTAACCTTCTTCGCTGTCCACTACACCTCCAATTTTGGTGTCACCTGCAAACTTACTGACTATACCTCCTATGTTCGCATTCAAATAATTTTTCTAAATTACAAAAAGCAGTGGGCCTTACTTTACCTGTGGAATAGACCCAGGCTAACAGAATAAACAGACCAGCTTTATAAGAACGTAATTATTATAAACAAATAAATTCTAACCACTGATAAACAACCATAAAATGCTGATATATGATACCACTAGTTGAATCTCTAACTCCCTTCCAACCACCTGCTCCTCCCACATACACACATGCATATACACACAGATGGACAAAAAAAACACCCTGGTCATAGAGATGTACAACATGGAAACAGACCCTTTGGTCCAACCTTTCATAGTGAGAAAAGAAAGCAGATGTAGTAGATCAAAAGCCCCAGTCCATGGGTTTCGCTGAGATGGTCTTTTTGCTTGTGTGGATTTTCTGTTCTTCATCCTCTTTCCTGCAGGGTTTTCCAATTTGTCAATTCAGGCACGTCAACTGTCTCAGAGTTACTGAATAAAGATTGCAGCTTACAACAACTGGTGAAGGAAAATAAACTGGTTATCTTCAGGCTTTAGGTATCTTACTGGACAGGAAGACACATTATCTGCTCCTCGCTGCAGTCCACAGGCTTCTGCTAATATCATACATGCTCACAGATGTTCAGCTACCCAGGAGTCAATCAGTCAGGCTGATGGCCTTTGACATCCCCAACTGGTCACAACTTCACAAATGAATCAACAACCCATTACTGTCAAATTGTCAATTAGTGCACACCCCTTGACTGCCAGCCTGTATGCAAACAGCCTCTCTCACTGCTTGAGTAAAGCAGTAGTATAAATCTGATTTACAGTGAGTTTCTGTAACTTGGTTTATAAAACTACAGCAATTCCTTCCATAATCCTTTGCTATAAAAGTTTTTTTTTTCATTTTAAGTCCACATTCAAAATTATAGAAAAATGAAAAGACATAGTCATTACAATGTCTTAAATGGGAGGCAACTTATGTTTAACAGTCAGGGCACGCAGGGACAAGGTAGGACTAATAAATTAAACTGCATTTATTCAATGCAAGGGGCCGAATGAGGAAAGCAGATGAACTCTGGGCATGGTTAGGAACATGGGATTGGGAGATCATAGCAATTACAGAAACCTGGCTCAGGGATGGGCAGAATTGGCAGCTTCATGTTTCAGGATACAAATGCTACAGGAAGGATAGAAAGGGAGGCAGGAGAGGCGGGGGAGTGGCGTTTTTGATCATGGATATTCCTGGAACTGCATCCAGGGAAGTTATTTGGGTGGAACTGAGAAGAAAGGGATGATCACCTTATTGGGATTGTATTACAGACCCCCTAATAGTCAGAAGGAAATTGAGAAACAAACTTGTCAGGAGATCTCAGCTATCTGTAAGAATAATAGGGTGGTTATGGTAGAGGATTTTAACATTCCAAACATAGACTGGGACTGCCATAGTGTTTTAGGTTTAGATGGAGAAGAATTTGTTAAGTGTGTACAAGAAAATTTTCTGATTCAGTATGTGGATGTACCTACTAGAGAAGGTGCAAAACTTGACCTACTCTTGGGAAGTAAGGCAGGACAGGTGACTGAGGTGTCAGTGGGGGAAAACTTTTGGGCCAGCAACCATAATTCCATTAGATTTAAAATAGTGATGGAAAAGGATAGACTGGATCTAAAAGTTGAAGTTCTAAATTGGAGAAAGGCCAATTTTGACATTATGAGGCAAGAATTTAAGGGCGGCACGGTGGCACAGCGGTTAGCACTGCTGCCTCACAGCGCCAGAGACTCGGGTTCAATTCCCGCCTCAGGCGACTGACTGTGTGGAGTTTGCACGTTCTCCCCGTGTCTGCGTGGGTTTCCTCCGGGTGCTCCGGTTTCCTCCCACAGTCCAAAGATGTGCAGGTCAGGTGAATTGGCCATGCTAAATTGCCGTAGTGTTAGGTGAAGGGTTAAATGTAGGTGAATGGGTCTGGGTGGGTTGCGCTTCGGCGGGGCGGTGTGGACTTGTTGGGCCGAAGGGCCTGTTTCCAAACTGTAAGTAATATAATCTAAAAAAAAAACTTTCAAAAGCTGATTGGGGGCAGATGTTCGCAGGTAAAGGGACGGCTGGAAAATGGGAAGCCTTCAGGAATGAGATAACAAGAATCCAGAGAAAGTATATCCCTGCTAGGGTGAAAGGAAAGACTGGTAGGTATAGGGAATGCTGGATGACTAAAGAAATTGAGGGTTTGGTTAAGAAAAAGAAGGAAGCATATGTAAGGCATAGACAGGATAGATCGAGTGAATCCTTAGAAGAGTATAAAGGCAGTAGGAGTATACTTAAGAAGGAAATCAGGAGGGCAAAAAGGGGACATGAGATAGCTTTGGCAAATAGAATTAAGGAGAATCCAAAGGTTTTTACAAATACATTAAAGACAAAAGAGTACCAAGGCGGCCTTTGTGTGGAGCTGCAGAAAATGGGGTAGATACTAAATGAGTATTTTGCATCAGTATTTACTGTGGAAAAGGACATGGAAGATATAGAATGTATGGAAATAGATGGTGACATCTTGCAAAATGGCCATATTACAGAGGAGGAAGTGCTGGATTTCTTGAAATGCATTTGGTGGATAAATCCCCAGGATCTGATCAGGTGTACCTGAGAACTTTGTGGGAAGCTAGAGAAGTGATTGCTGGGTCTCTTGCTGAGATATTTGTATCATTGATAACCACAGGTGAGGGGCTGGAAGACTGGAGGTTGGCTAACGTGGTGCACTGTTTAAGAAGGGTGGTAAGGACAAGCCAGGGAACTATAGACCAGTGAGCCTGACGTCAGCGTGGGCAAGTTGTTGGAGAGAATCCTGAGGGACAGGATGTTCATGTATTTGGAAAGGCAAGGACTGATTAGGGATAGTCAACATGGCTTTGTGCATGGGAAATCATGTCTCACAAACTTAAGTGAGTTTTTTGAAGAAGTAACAAAGAAGATTGATGAGGGCAGAGCAGTAGATGTGATCCATATGGACTTCGACAAGGTTCCCCATGGGAAATTGGTTAGCCAGGTTAGATCTCACAGAATACAGGGAGAACTAGCCATTTAGATACAGAACTGGCTCAAAGGTAGAAGACAGAGTGGTGGTGGAGCGTTGTTTTTCAGACTGGAGGCCTGTGACCGGTGGAGTGCCACAAGGATCGGTGCTGGGTCCTCTACTTTTTGTCATTTACATAAATGATTTGGATGCAAGCATAAGAGGTACAGTTAGTAAGTTTGCAGATGACACCAAAATTGAAGGTGTAGTGGACAGCGAAGAAGATTACCTCAGATTACAACAGGATCTTGACCAGATGGGCCAATGGGCTGAGAAGTGGCAGATGGCGTTTAATTTAGCTAAATGTCAGGTGCTGCATTTTGGGAAAGCAAATCTTAGCAAGACTTATGCACTTAATGGTAAGGTCCGAAGGAGTGTTCCTGAACAAAGAGACATTGGAGTGCAGATTCATAGCTCCTTGAAAGTGGAGTCACAGGTATATAGGATAGTGAAGGAGGCGTTTGATATGCTTTCTTTTATTGGTCAGAGTATTGAGTACAAGAGTTGGGAGGTCATGTTGCAGCTGTACAGGACACTGGTTAGGCCACTGTTGGAATATTGCATGCAATTCTGGACTCCCGCCTATCGGAAAGATGTTGTGAAACTTGAAAGGGTTCAGAAAAGATTTACAAGGATGTTGCCAGGGTTGGAGGATTTGAGCTATAGGGAGAGGCTGAATATGCTGGGGCTGTTTTCCCTGGAGCATTGGAGGTTGAGGGCTGACCTTATAGACGTTTACAAAATCATGAGGGGCATGGATAGGATAAGTAGACAAAGTATTTTCCCTGGGGTCAGGGAGTCCAGAACTAGAGCACATAGATTTAAGGTGACAGGGGAAAGATATAAAAGAGACCCAAGGGGCAACTTTTCACACAGAGGGTGGTATGTGTATGGAATGAGCTGTCAGAGGAAGTGGTGGAGGCTGGTACAATTGCAAACCTTAAGAGGCATTTGGATGGGTATATGAATAGGAAGGATTTGGAGGGATATGGGCCGGGTGCTGGCAGGTGGGCCTAGATTGGGTTGGGATATCCGGTCGGCATGGACAGGTTGGACCGAAGGGTCTGTTTCCATGCTGTACATATCTATGACTCTATGACTAATTGTTGTTTCATAGATCTGGGCTCTCCCCTAAGGGAACTACCCTCTCAACACAGAGACTGTCAAGTTCCCTCAGGATCTTATATAGTTACATAGTTCAATAACGTCATCTCTGATTTGTCCAATCTTTCCTCATAAGATAACTCCTTCATTACAAGCACCAGTCAAATGCACTTTCTCTGAATAATGTCTAATCAATTAATATTCTTTCTTAAGTATAGAAACCTAAACTGTGGTCTCCAGTAATCCAGATGTGGTCTCATAATGCCATGTACAACCGTAAGAAAGCATCCTTATACTTATGCTCCATTCCCCTTTCAGTAGACAATCTTTCATCCAAAGTGAGAACCTAAAACATTACAGCGCAGTACAGGCCCTTCGGCCCTTGATGTTGCGCCGACCTGTCATACCAACCTGAAGCCCATCTAACCTACTCTATTCCAAGTATGTCCATATGCTTGTCCAATGACGATTTAAATGTACTTAAAGTTGGCGAATCTACTACCGTTGCAGGCAAAGCATTGCATACCCTTACTACTCTCTGAGTAAAGAAACTACCTCTGACATCTGTCCTATATCTATCACCCCTCAATTTAAAGCTATGCCCCCTTGTGCTCGCCGTCACCATACTTGGAAAAAGGCTCTCCCTGTCCACCCTATCTAACCCTCTGATTATCTTATATGTCTCTATTACGTCACCTCTCAACCTTCTTCTCTCCAATGAAAATAGCCTCAAGTCCCTCAGCCTTTCCTCGTAAGACCTTCTCTCCATACCAGACAACATCCTAGTAAATCTCCTCTGCACTCTTTCCAAAGCTTCCACATCCTTCTTATAATGCGGTGACCAGAACTGCACACAATACTCCAAGTGCGGCTGCACTAGAGTTTTGTACAACTGTAGCATAACCTCATGGTTCTGGAATTCGATCCCTCTATTAATAAAAGCTAAAACACTGTATGCCTTCTAAACAACCCTGTCAACTTGGGTGGCAACTTTCAAGGATCTGCGTACCTGGACACCAAGATCTCGCTGCTCATCTACACTACCAAGAATCTTACCATTAGCCCAGTACTTTGCATTCCGGTTACTCCGACCAAAGTGAATCACCTCACACTTGTCCGCATTAAACTCCATTTGCCACCTCTCAGCCCAGCTCTGCAGCTTATCTATGTCTCTCTGTAACCTACAACATCTTTCGTCACTATCCACAAGTCCACCGACCTTAGTGTCATCTGCAAATTTACTAACTCACCCTTCTACATCCTCATCCAGGTCGTTTATAAAAATGACGAACAGCAGTGGACCCAACACTGACCCTTGTGGTACACCACTGGTAACTGGACTCCAGGATGACCATTTCCCATCAACCACCACCTTCTGTCTTCTTTCAGCAAGCCAATTACTGATCCAAACTGCTATATCTCCCATAATCCCATTCCTCTGCATTTTGTACAATAGCCTACTGTGGGGAATCTTATCGAACGCCTTGCTGAAATCCATATACACCACATCAACCGGTTTGCTCTCATCTACCTGTTTGTTCACCTCTCAAAGAACTCAATAAGGTTTGTGAGGCATGACCTACCCTTCACAAAACCGTGCTGACTATCCATAATCAAATTATTCTTTTCTAGATGATTATAAATCCTATCTCTTACAACCTTTTCCAACACTTTACCAACAACCAAAGTAAGGCTCACTGGTCTATAATTACCAGAGTTGTCTCTACTTCCCTTCTTGAACAGGGGAACCACATTTGCTATCCTCCAGTCTTCTGGCACTATTCCTGTAGACAATTACGATTTAAAGATCAATGCCAAAGGCTCGGCAATCTCCTCCCTGGCTTCCCAGAAGATCCTAGGATAAATCCCATCTGGCCCAGGGGACTTATTTATTTTCACACTCTGCTGGATTTCTAATACCTCCTCCTTGTGAACCTCAATTCCACCTAGTCTCCTGGCCTGTATCTCAGTAATCTCCTCGACAACATTGTCATTTTCTAGAGTGAATAGTGTTGAAAAATATTCATTTAGTGCTTCCCCTATCTCCTCTGACTCCACACACAACTTCCCACTACTATCCTTGATTGGCCCTAATCTTACTTGTCATTCTTTTATTCCTTAAATACCTATAGAAAGCCTTAGGGTTTACCCTGATCCTATCTGCCAACAACTTCTCATGTCTCCTCCTGCCTCTTCTGAGCTCTCTCTTTAAGTCTCCACCACCACCCTCTATCTTCTACCTTTGAGCCAGTTCTGTATCCAAATGGCTAGTTCTCCCTGTATTCCATGAGATCTAACCTTGCTAATCAGTCTCCCATGGGGAACCTTGTCGAATGCCTTACTGAAGTCCATTTAGATCACAGCTACTGCTCTGCCCTCATCAATCCTCTTTGTTACTTCCTCAAAAAACTCAATCAAGTTTGTGAGACATGATTTCCCACACACAAAGTCGTGTTGACTATCCCTAATCAGTCCTTGCCTTTCCAAATACATGCGCATCCTGTCCCTCAGGATTCCCTCCAATAACTTGCCCACCACCGAGGTCAAGCTCATTGGTCTATAGTTCCCTGGCTTGTCCTTACCACCCTTCTTAAACTGTGGCACCACGTTTGCCAACCTCCAGTCTTCTGACACCTCACCTGTGACTATCGTACCATATGCTTCTTAACAACTCTATCAACCTGGATGGTAACTTTCATGGATTTATGCTCTTGGACACCGAGATCTCCCGGTTCATCTACACTGCCAAGAATTTTATCAAAATGCATGACCGTACACTTTCCCACATTGTATTTCATTTGCCCCTTCTTTGCCCACTCTCTTAACATTCCCGACTCCTCAATATTACTTATCCCTCCAACTTTGTATCATCTGCAAACCTAACCAGAATGTCCTCAGTTCCTTCGTCTATATCATTAATGTGTAAAGTGAAAAGTTGTGGTCCCAACCCTTGTGGAATATCACGAGTCATCGACTTCCATCCTGAGAAGGACCCTTTTATCCCCACTCTCTGCCTTCTGCCAGAAAGCCAATCTTCTATCCATGCTAGTATCTTGCCTCTAAAACATGGGCCCTTATCTTACTCAGCAGCTTCCTGTGCGGCGCCCTAAGAAAAGCCTTCTGGAAGTCCTCAGAGATAACGTCCATTGGTTCTCCTTTGTTTAACCTGCTCGTTACCTTCTCAAAGAATTCTAACAGATTTGTCAGACATTACCTCATCTTTATGAAACCATGCTGACTTTGCCCTACTTTACCATTGAATTCTAAGTATTCAGAAATCTCATCCTTCACAATGGACTCCAAAATCTTACCAATGACTGGGGTCAGTCTAATTGGCCGATAATTTCCCGCCTTTTGCCTTGCCCCCTTCTTAAATGGGGGGGGTTACATTAGTGACTTTCTAGTCCTCTGGGACCTTTCATGACTCCAGTGGTACCTGAAAGATTACTACTAAAGCCTCCACTATCTCTTCAGCTATCTCCTTCAGAACTCTAGGACGTCACCCATCTGGTCCAGGTGATTTATCCACTTTCAGCTTATTTGGCACCTTCTCCTTAGTAATGGCCACTGTACTCATCTTGGCCGGCCCCGGCTCTCTTGAATTTTTGGAATATTGCTGGTGTCTTCCACCATGAAGACAGATGCAAAATATGCAGATCCTCAGCTATTTCTTTGTTCACGATTACTACTTCTCTCGCATCATTTTTCAGTGGCCCAATGTCCACTTTTGCCCTATATATATATCTAAAGAAACTCCTGCAGTCTTTCCTAATATTACCAGCAATCGTACCCTCATATTTACTCTTCTCCTTCTTTATTTAATTGTAATCACTCCCCTCCCACCACCTTCCCCAATCCCTCACCACCTCTCCCCTCCCCTCCGACCACCATCCCCAATCCCTCAGACCCTCCCCACACTACCATCCCCCAATCCCTCAGCCCCTCCCCACTCTACCATCCCCAATACCTCATCCCCTCCCCACACTACCATTCCCAATCCCTCAGCCCTTTTCCTCACGACCATACCCAGCCCCCCACACTACCATCCCCAATCCCTCAGCCCCTCCCCACACTACCATCCCCAATCCCTCAGCCACTCCAATCACTACCATCCCCAATCCCTCAGCCCCTCCCCACACTACCATCCCCCAATCCCTCAGCCCCTCCCCACTCTACCATCCCCAATCCCTCATCCCGTCCCCTCACTACCATCCCCAATCCCTCAGCCCCTCCAATCACTACCATCCCCAATCCCTCAGCCCCTCCCCACACTACCATCCCCAATCCCTCAGCCATTCTCCACTCTACAATCCCCCAATCCATCAGCCCCTCCCCTCACTACCATCCCCAATCCCTCAGCCTCTCCCCACATTATCATCCCCCAATCCCTCAGCCCCTCCCCACATTATCATCCCCAAATCCCACAGCCCCTCCCCACACTACCATCCCCAATCCCTCAGCCCCATCCCAATCCCTCAGCCCCTCCCCACTCTACCATCCCCCAATCCCTCAGCACATCCCCAATACCTCATCCCCTCCCCACACTACCATTCCCAATCCCTCAGCCCTTTTCCTCACGACCATACCCAGCCCCCCACATTACCATCCCCAATCCCTCAGCCCCTCCCCACACTACCATCCCCAATCCCTCAGCCCCTCCAATCACTACCATCCCCAATCCCTCAGCCCCTCCCCACACTACCATCCCCCAATCCCTCAGCCCCTCCCCACTCTACCATCCCCAATCCCTCATCCCGTCCCCTCACTACCATCCCCAATCCCTCAGCCCCTCCCCACACTACCATCCCCAATCCCTCAGCCATTCTCCACTCTACAATCCCCCAATCCATCAGCCCCTCCCCTCACTACCATCCCCAATCCCTCAGCCTCTCCCCACATTATCATCCCCCAATCCCTCAGCCCCTCCCCTCATTATCATCCCCAAATCCCACAGCCCCTCCCCACTCTACCATCCCCCAATCCCTCAGCACATCCCCAATTCCTCAGCCCCTCCCCACTCTACCATTCCCCAATCCCTCAGCCACTCCCCACTCTACCATCCCCCAATGCCTCAGCCCCTCCCCACTCAACCATCCCCCAATCCCTCAGCCCCTCCCCACTCTACCATCCCCCAATCCCTCAGCCCCTCCCCACTCAACCATCCCCCAATCCCTCAGCTCCTCCCCACTCTACCATCCCCAATCACTCAGCCCCACCCCACTCTACCATCCCCCAATCCCTCAGCCCCTCCCGACTCAACCATCCCCCAATCCCTCAGCCCCTCCCCACTCTACCATCCCCAATCTCTCAGCCCCTCCCCACTCTACAATCCCCCAATCCCTCAGCCCCTCCCCACTCTACCATCCCCCAATCCCTCAGCCCCTCCCCAATCCCTCAGCCCCTCCCCACTCTACCATCCCCCAATCCCTCAGCCCCTCCCCACACTACCATCCCCAATCCCTCAGCCCCTGCCCACACTACCATCCCCCAGCCTGTCCCCACACTACCATCCACAATCCCTCAGTCCCTCCCCAATCCCTCAGCACCTCCCCTCACTACCATCCCCCAATCCCTCAGCCCCTCCCCTCACTACCATCCCACAATCCCTCAGCCCCTCCCCACTCTACCATCCCACAATCCCTCAGCCCCTCCCCACATTGCCTCCCCAATTCCCCAGCCCATCCTCACACTACCATCCCCAATCCCTCAGCCCCTCCTCACACTACCATCCACCAATCCCTCAGCCCCTCCCCTCACTACCATCCCCAATCCCTCAGCCCCTCCCCTCACTACCATGCCACAATCCCTCAGCCCCTCTCCACTCTCCCATCCCCTCACTACCATGCCACAATCCCTCAGCCCCTCTCCACTCTCCCATCCCCTCGCCTCACTACCATGCCACAATCCCTCAGCCCCTCTCCACTCTACCATCCCCCAATCCCTCAGCCCCTCCCCACTCTACCATCCCCCAATCCCTCAGCCCCTCCCCACTTTACCATCCCCAATCCCTCAGCCCATCCCCTCACTACCATACCACAATCCCTCAGCCCCTCCGCACTCTACCATCCCCAATCCCTCAGTCCCCTCCCCTCACTACCATCCCCAATCCCTCAGTCCCCTCCCCTCACTACCATCCCCAATCCCTCAGACCCTCCCCTCACTACCATCTCCCAATCCCTCAGACCCTCCCCACACTACCATCCCCATCACTCAGCCCCGCCCCACACTACCATCCCCAATCCCTCAGCCCCTCCCCACTCTACCATCCCCAATCCCTCCCACTCTACCATCCCCCAATCCCTCAGCCCGTCCCCTCAATTCCATCCCCAATCCCTCAGCCCCTCCCCTCACTACCATCCCCCAATCCCTCAGCCCCTCCCCACTCTACCATCCCCAATCCTCAGCCCCTCCCCACTCTACCATCCCCATTCCTCAGCCCCTCCCCACTCTACCATCCCCCAATCCTCAGCCCCCCCACTCTACCATCCCCAATCCCTCAGCCCCTCCCCTCACTACCATCCCTCAATCCCTCAGCCCCTCCCTTCACTTCCATCCCCCAATCCCTCAGCCCCTCCCCTCACTACCATCCCACAATCCCTCAGCCCCTCCCCTCACTACCATCCCCCAATCCCTCAGCCCCTCCCCTCACTACCATCCCCCAATCCCTCAGCCCCTCCCCTCACTACCATCCCCAATCCCTCAGCCCCTCCTCTCACTACCATCCTCAATCCCTCAGCCCCTCCCCTCACTACCATCCCCCAATCCATCAGCCCCTCCCCTCACTACCATCCCCCAATCCCTCAGCCCCTCCCCTCACTACCATCCCCCAATCCCTCAGCCCCTCCCCTCACTACCATCCCCAATCCCTCAGCCCCTCCTCTCACTACCATCCTCAATCCCTCAGCCCCTCCCCTCACTACCATCCCCCAATCCATCAGCCCCTCCCCTCACTACCATCCCCCAATCCCTCAGCCCCTCCCCTCACTACCATCCCCCAAACCCTCAGCCCCTCCCCTCACTACCATCCCCAATCCCTCAGCCCCTCCCCTCACTACCATCCCCCAATCCCTCAGCAAAACTGAATGACAATCAGCCCAGTGAGGGTCAGACCCGTCTCTGATTGGTTTGAACAGCAGCCATTGGTGATTGGCCGGTCTGTAAACTGCGGGCTGATTGGCCACATGTGTGGGTGGAGCCGGGCCATCATCAGGCTCTGATTGGCCGGGCAGTGGAGCGCGCGCTTTGGTTCCTCCTGCGGCAAAGAAGTCATTTCATGTTTAAGATTTAAAACTAAATTCCTGTTAATTCTATTATAATTCGGTAAGTTATAATTCGAAGAGAAGTTGCTTTCAGTAGATGCAGTAGAGTTTTCAGAATTTAACAGTAACGTTACACATCTATTTTCCTTCACCTTTTTAGAAAAGTAATTTATTACGCGTTTATTGAACCTGAATTAGCGTTTATCCAGTTTCGGGGACAGGAATTTCCCAACTTTTAACGCTGCTGGAGCTGGAGTCAGCAGCTCGCGCCTGCGCATGGACACCCGACAGGGCAGAGCCGGGGCGGCGCCTGCGCACGGAACACCTACAGGGCAGTGCCGGAACTGCACTTGCGCACCGACCCCCTACACGGCTGTGCCGGGCCGGCGCCTGCGTACAGAATGTTTGTGGTAGTGAATGTTCATAGAGTTTCTACAGCGTAGAAACAGGCCCTTGGGCCCAATAAGTCCATACTGACCCTGACTAATGTACCTAACCTACACATCCCTGCTACACTATGGGCATAGCCAATTCACTTAACCTGCACATCTCCGGACTGTGGGAGGAATGTATAAATTCCATACAGACAGATGTTCTTGAGGCATTGACTATAAACAAAATTTCACTTGAGGCTGATCACTACTTTAAAAACAACTTGCATTCCTCTTTTCCGAGATGTCCAAAGCCTTTAATCACAAAATATGTTTTCATCAAAGCGTAGTCACAGAAACATTACAGGACAGAGAAAGGCCCATTGAACTTATACCAGATGGGAAATATGTTACGAAGAGGACATAGAAGTTTGCAGAAGGCAGTTGATAGGTTGAGTGAGCGAACTAAAAACTAAAACTTAGTGTGGGAAACTTTGGGAAGAATAAAAAAAGCAAAATATTGCTTAAACGAGGAATGATTATGGAAATTCGAGGTGCAGAGGGATTTAGTTGTACTAGTGCATTTGGCCCTTTGAGCCTGTTCTGCCAGTGATACTAATGATATCAGTGGTTTGGTTGAGTAGGTGAAAAAGTGGCAAACAGAATTCAATCTGGAGACATGCACAGTTATGCATTTGAGGAGGGCAAACAAAGCAAAAGAGTACACAATAAGGTGACAGATCTTGAAAGGGGTAAAGGAAGTGAGAGACCTTGGGGGACATGTCAACAGGTCCATGAAGATGGTAGGACAGGTTGAAGACATTGTAAAGAAGGCATATGGGATGTTTTCCTTCATTAGCCAAAATGTTGAATGCAAGAGTAGGAACTATACACACACTGGGTTAGGCTATTTGGAGATTTGTGTACAGTTCTGGCCACTACATTACAGGAAAGACATGATTGCTCTAAAGACAGTACAGAGGACATTTATAAGAATATTGTGAGGGCTTGAACATTTCATCTATGAAGGAAGGTTTAAATAGGTTAGGTTTGTTTTCCTTTAGAACGCAGAAAACTGAGATTTACAATAAACGGCTTTGATAGAGTGGACAGGGAAGATCTGTTTCCCTTAGCAGCGAGGTCAGTTATCTGAAGGCATAGATTCAAGTGGTGTACAAGGTTAGAGGGCATATGGGGAAAACCTTGATCACCCAGACGATGGTTAGTGTTTTGAATTCCGTGCACAGTTTTGTACTTGTAGCGGAAATCCTCAACTCAATTAAAACCTGGATCTGCACAAGACGTGCTGGAACCTGTAGGGCAGTGGACCAGGTGTTGGTAAGTGGGATTAGTGGAGCAGACATGATGGGCTAAATGGCTTCGTTGTGTGCTTTTATTTTACTATGCTGTTCCCGTATAGACTGAGGTGATTCTTGGGACCTGTGTCCTCACCTGACATCCTGTTTCTATCAAGCCAAAAGCTATGATTAGAAACTCGAGTCAATGTGGATGCTGCACAGACAAAGGAAGATAGTCAAATAAGTCTTCTCATTGTTCTGTCTCTTATTTGGTATTGTACGACAAATACCAAATAATAAAATCACACAACAGATACTGGACTGAAAATAACTATTTCATAACATTTATATTATTATTTTAAATGATCCAATGGTTTTACCATCCTCATTTAATTTTATAAAGTGAATAGGACAAGCATCTGTGATGAGTGACACTTTGGAAAATGGTTTGTTCGATATTCCTGACTGTGATCACTTAGAAGATGATGAAATCTTTCCACCTCTTCCTCCTCCATCATCCCCTGGACAAGTGGCAGATGGTGGAGTTACTGCTGATGGGGGTAAGTCAGTCTCAAATTGTAATGCATTTTGTGGATAATTGAAATAGTTTTGATTCTGAGATCCATTACAAACAGGGTGTTCTGCAATAATGTGCGTTTTGTCAGTGCAAATTGGCTATAACGCAGTTGACGAATTGTGGATGTTGTTTGGGTAATGCAAACTTTTTACTGAAGGGATATAGCGATTTTCTATAGCTCAAGGTTGTAGTGGAAAACAAACTGTTGTGTTATAATAGAATTACCTGTAGTACGTCAGCTTTCATTTCAACTGTATAGAATAAAATACAATACCTTCTTTTAGATTAAAGAATTGGAATGCAGAAAATAAGCTGTCCATTTAATGAAACAATCTGAAACCAGGAAATTATCGTTCAGTTGATTAAACCTACATGTGTTGTTGGTGACGAATTGACCAGTGGGGGAAATGGCTTACAAGTAAACCTTCAAAGTGTGAGCACTGTAATCTCTGTATAATTTGCAAAAACAATCATGCAAGAAGTCTGAAATCTAAATTTATCATATGGTCTGTCTATCTCTGATATTTGGGTCCTAATTTATTGTACTAATTTAAATATCAGTTGTACCTCTGTGGAGGACCTCGTCAATGAACTGAGCAGCACCTTGTTATTTTACTTTCACAAGGAGAGGGCTGCTATCACTATTATTCTGGAGACACAGGTAATGTTCTGAGGACCTGGGTTTGAATGGCAGATGCTGGAATTTGAATTTAATAAAAATCTGGAATCAAGGACAAAAGAACAAAGAAAATTACAGCACAGGAACAGGCCCTTCAGCGGTCAAGTCTGCGCTGATCCACATCCCCTATCGAAACCTGTCTCCTATTTTCTAAAGATCTTTTTGCTCCCTGCCCATTCATGTATTTGTCTAGATACATCTTAAATTATGCTATCATGCCCACCTCTACCACTGCCCTCCATGTAAAAAAAACTTTACATGCATATCTCCCTTAAACTTTTCCCCTCTCACCTTGAACTCGTGACCCGTGGTAATTGAGTCCCCCACTCGAGGAAAAAGCTTCTTGCTATCCACCCTGTCTAGACCTCAATCAGGTCCACCCTCAACCTCTGTCTTTCTAATAAAAATAATCCTAATGTACTCAACTTCTCTCCATAACTAGCACCCTCCATATCAGGGAACATCCTGGTGAACTGCCTCTGCACCCTCTCCAAAGCATTCATATCCTTTTGGTAATGTGGCAACCAGAACTGTACACGGTATTCCAAACATGGCCAAAGCAAAGTCTTATACAACTGTAACATCACCTGCCAACTCTTGTACTCAATACCCTGTCTGATGAAGGAAAACATGCCATATCCTTTCTTGACCACTCTGTTGACCTGCATTGCACCTTCAGGGTACAATGGATCTGAACACCCAGATCTCTCTGTATGTCAGTTTTTCCTAGGGGCTTTTCCATTTACCATACAGTTCGCTCTGGAATTGGATCTTCCAAAATGCATCACCTCTTATTTGCCCGGATTGTACTCCATCTGCCATTTCTACACCCAACTCTCCAATTTATCTATCTATATTTTGCTGCATTCTCTGACAGTCCCCTTCATTATCTGCTACTCCACCAATCTTAGTGTCATCTCCAAATTTGCTAATCAGACCACCTATATCTTCCTCCAGATCATTTATGTATATCACAAATAACAGTGGTCCCAATATGGATCCCTGTGGAACACCACTGGTCACAGATCTCCATTTTGAGAAGTTCCCTTCCACTACTACTCTCTGTCTCCTGCTGCCCAGCCAGTTCTCCATCCACCTAGCTAGTATACCCTGGACTCCATGAGACTTCACTTTCTCCATCACTCTACCATGGGAGACCTGGAAAAGAGGATTGATGAGGTTGAGCACAGAATCACAGTGGTGGAAGCTGATGCCAGTTATTCTAAGGATAGGATCCAAGCCTTGGAAATGCAGGTCTATAGTTTGCATGACCAAGTGGATGATCTTGAGAACAAGGGCAGGAGAAAAAATATTTGGATCATGGGTCTGCCTGAGGGTAATGAGAGGCCTGTGGAATTTTTTGAGGATTGTTTGCTGAAATTCTTTAACTTGGAGAATGGCATGAGAGGCTTGAAGATTGAGAGGGCTCACCGGGTCACAGTGCGGAGATCAGGTCTGGGTCAATGCCCTCGTCCTCTCCTCTTGTATATATAATCTTTGATAGCTTTATAGATTTGTTAAATGTAATGGTTTTAGTTTATGTAGTTTTTATGTTTGATGGATCATGTGACACTAAGGCTCAGCGATTTGTGGTTCGAGTTCCTCCTCTCTGGAATTTAAATGTTACTGCAGAAGGGTATGGCTAATGACTTGATGAAATGATGTACCTGGAATATCAAGGGGAGTCACTCACCAATTAAGAGGAAGAAGGTATTGTTGAGTCTTAGGAGAAGGTGGATATTGCTTTGTTACAGGAGACGCACTTGGATGATAGGGAGCATTTGAAACTACAGCAGAATGGCTTTGATTGGGTTTACTTTTCATCTTTTAATACCCGAAGTAGGGGAGTGGCTATATTGGTAAGGAGGAACCTTCCATTTAAGTTACGAGAGTGTGTTAAAGACACAAATGGGAGGTTTGTAATTCTCAAAGCCCTGACAAATGGAAAATAATCTGTTGTTTTAAATGTTTACTGCCCTCCAGCTCATCGCCTCAAATATTTGGTAGATGGGCTTTCTAAACTGATTAGTCTTGAGTCCTGGCTTATCATTATAGGGGGAGATTTTAACTGTCTCATGGATCCCACAGTAGACAGGTTGCCCCTCAATAACTTCTATACAAACTAAACAATTAGTGGATCTGTGTGTGGAGTTAGGGTTGGTGGACATCTGGAGGCGTCTGCACCCTACAGACAGGGATTTTACATTTTTTTCCAATCCACACAGATGTCACAGTAGACCATTTGGCCCATTGAGTCTGCAATGACCCATCAAACAGCATCCCACCCAGACCCCTATCCAATCCCCATAACCTCTGTTTTACCACGGCTAACCTACATTGCAGACAATGTAGCATGGCCAATCCACCTAACTCGCTCATTTTGGACTTTGGAAGGAAACTGGAGCACCCAGAAGAAACCCATGCAGGCGCAGGGAGAACATGCAAACTGTACACAGTCACCCAAGGCAGGAATTGAAGCTGGGTATCTGCGCTGTGAGACAGCAGTGCTAACTACTGAGCCATCGTGCTGCCACTTAATGTTCTAAAAGCTATAACATTCATATGCAGGAATCCTGTCCTCTCCAAACAGAACATTTTCATGTTTTATGCTTTTTTCAATGAAAGAAAACATGGGTGCAACTATTTCCTGGCAAATTCACCATGGTAACACCACACCAATCAAAGGTCACTTGCCAATCAATTAGCCGCCTTTTCCTATGCAGTATAAATTGTTGTTCCCTTTGAAATTGAGTATTCTTGTGTCTGTCCTGATGAATGCTTAAAAAGAACCTCAGAACCAAGTCGCCGTTGTTTTTCAGAAATATTCAAGAATGAAATAATAGGGAGACAATGATATTTGTGGGTACGTAAGGTGGTGTTGGGGAAATAAAATTGACCATTATCAGCTTCCTGAAGAAGGGCTTATGCCCGAAACGTCGATTCTCCTGCTCCTAGTGGGCGGCACGGTGGCCCAGTGGTTAGCACTGCTGCCTCACAGCACCTGAGACCCGGGTTCAATTCCCGCCTCAGGCGACTGATTGTGTGGAGTTTGCACGTTCTCCCCGTGTCTGCGTGGGTTTCCTCCGGGTGCTCCGGTTTCCTCCCACAGTCCAAAGATGTGCAGGTAAGGTGAATTGGCCATGCTAAATTGTCCATAGTGTTAGGTAAGGGGTAAATGTAAGGGCATGGGTGGGTTGCGCTTCGGCGGGTCGGTGTGGACTTGTTGGGCCGAAGGGCCTGTTTCCACACTGTAATGTAATGTAATCTAATCTAATCTTGGATGCTGCCTGACCTGCTGTGCTTTGCCAGCAACACATTTTTCAGCTCTGATCTCCAGCATCTGCAGTCTTCACTTTCTCCATTATCAGTTTTCGACCAGTTACAAACAATTTACCACCATACCCCAAGACTGTCATCCTTTAGTATTATAAATCATGCAAACTCTAGCAGATCTCCCATGGAGATGCTCAGTGTCCATTTCAGCAACCAGTTTAGTTGCTGTTATAAAATCATAGAGATCTACAGAAAAAAAACCCTTCTCTGCTGGTCAAAAACAAGCACCTAATTTTTAATCCCATTTTCCAGCACTTGGCTAAAACATTGTGCCTTGATATCACAAGTGCACATCTAAATACTTGTTAAATCTTATGAGGAATTCTGTTTCTACCAGTCTTGCAGGCAGTGAGTTCCAGATTCCCACCCTGCTCTGGGTGAAAAGGCTTTTCCTCACATCTGCACAAAACATTCTGCCCTTGTCTTAAATCTATGCCTCCTGATTATTGATCCCTCCATCAAGGGCAAAAATCTCCTCCTGTCCACCCTATCTCTGCCCCTCATAATTTTATACATTCTCTATCATGACTCCTCTTGATCTCCTCTGCTCCAAGGAAAACAACCACTGTCTGTCTAATTTCTGTTCATAACTGAAATAGGAGAAAGTGAGGACTGCAGATGCTGGAGATCAGAGCTGAAAATGTGTTGCTAGAAAAGGGCAGCAAGTCAGGCAGCATCCAAGGAGCAGGAGAATCGACGTTTCGGGCATGATTCCTGAAGAAGGGCTCATGCCCGAAACGTCGATTCTCCTGCTCCTTGGATGCTGCCTGACCTGCTGCACTTTTCCAGCAACACATTTTCAGCTCATAACTGAAATACCCAGCCCAGGGGCAAAATCCTGATGAATCTTCCCTGCACCCTCTCCAGTGCACTCGCATCTCTCCTACAATATAGAATTCCATATCTGCACACAATACTCTACTCTAGCAATGGCCTTACCAATGTTTTACACAGTTCCAGCATCATCTCCGTGCTCTTAAATTCCATGTCTCAGCTAATAAAGGCAAGTATCCCCTGTGTCATCTTAACCATTTTATACACATGTCCTCTACCTAGAGGGACCACTGAACGTGCACACCAAGATCCCTCTGATCTACAGTGCTTCCCAAGGTCCTACTGATCTTCATGCATTCCCTTGCCTTGTTTGACCTGCTCAAATGCATCATCTCACATTTATCCGGATTGATCAGCTTATCTGACCAGCCTGCCTACATTCAAATTTAGTCTAAGGCTATCGTCCTCACTATTTACTACCCTAACCATTTTGGTACTGTCTGTGAACTTACTGATCAATTCTCCTACATTCAAATCTAAATAATTTATGCAAACTACAAACAAGAGCTCCAAAACTGACAATTGTGCGACACCATTGGACCAGACTTCCGATTGGAAAAGTACTCACCCATTACCCTCTGCTTTCTGCCATTCAGCCAATAGCAGGTCCAATTTGCCAAATTTGCTTGGGTCCAGTGGGCTATTACCTTTGCTTTCAGTTAGTGCAGGACCTTGTCAAAAGATTTGCTGTAAATCCAAGGACTCAGCACGGTGGCTCAGTGGTTAGCACTGCTACGTCACAGCCCCAGGAATGTGGGTTCAATTCCAGTTTCAAGTGACTGTCTGTGGGGAGTTTGCATATTCTCTATGTCTGCGTGGGTTTCCTCTGGGTGCTCCAGTTTCCTCCCACAGTCCATGGATTGGCCAAGCTAAATTGCTCATTGTGTCCAGGGATGTGTGGATATGGTGGATTAGCCATGGAAAATGCAGGGTTATAGGGAGAAGGTGGGTCTGGGTGGGATGCTCTTCAGAGGGTCTGTGTGGACTCACTGGGCCAACTGGCCTCCTTCCACACTAGGGATTGTAAGAGACTATGTCAAAAACATTGCTGCATTCTACAGACCTGGTCACCTTTTCGATCAGAGGTGACCCCATAACAAAAGGATAGTGTCTATTCTTGATTGATCCCTAACTCTCCACGATGAGATAAGTTAAAGTGTAATTTTGCTTCAGGCTGACGATCGTTGTTCAGGATTAACTGACTGGCTTTTCAACAATAAAGAATTGTTGGTCAAAGAATTCAGTAAAATGATTCCTGAGTCAGGAATGTGTTGTCAAATATAAAAATATTTAAAAGTTTAAGAATGCCAAGGATAATTAGTGAATAGAATTAAATTAATGTTGAAAAATAAATCACTTGATGTCTGTAAGTGGGATAAAA
Source organism: Chiloscyllium plagiosum (assembly GCF_037043375.1). Classification (NCBI taxonomy): domain Eukaryota; kingdom Metazoa; phylum Chordata; class Chondrichthyes; order Orectolobiformes; family Hemiscylliidae; genus Chiloscyllium; species Chiloscyllium plagiosum. The sequence continues at coordinate 2,836,888 of NW_028270177.1, read as the reverse complement.
ATAGCTATGGTATTTCTGATATTATTACAGAACCAGAGAATTGTTATTGTGCTCTCCAAAAGGGCAGTCTAACCTGGTGTCATTCTCCTGCCTTTTCCCTGTATCCTTCAACATTGTTTCTATTTTAGTAAAGAGTGAGTCTGATGGATGAATGGCTTCCTGTGTTGTTAATGACTAGGGTTTTGTTCTCAAGTGTTTGTAGCTGCTTCATATTACATCACTGTAAAAAATAAAATAATTATTTTCTGAGGCTGTCTGATGTGGACGTTGGATTGGGAATAATGTTTTTCCGAGATTGCCTCATTTAAACAATTTCAGGCACCAAAGGGTTTAAAATATTGGTACTGATATTAGTGTAAAGCTTAATGATGTCTAAAGAAACTTCCTAACTGCAACTTGCTAATTTCTACAAATTTGGAGGAGCAATAATTGATAAGATTCAAACTGTGAGATGATAGATTTCCATCTCCATCATTGTAACCACTTCGACATGTGACCCAGAAAAATCCATAGTGTTCTCAGGATTACTCGCCTGTCAACAAAGCCAATGCATGATTACACCCAATTGTTATTAATCTGTTGGTTGTTTTTGGTTTGTCCTCTCAAGATGAGGAAAACAGACAAGAAGGAAATCCATCCAAAGAGCCTGTAGTTCTCAGGAAAAGTGTGAAAGGACCACGGCTTAAACTGGACGCTCAGCGGTAACTAAAATTTCAACTTTGGTTTGTCCTATGAACAGTATTGTTGACGTAATCAGTTCCCTAGCATTGCTGGGCACAGTGAGGAGAGTGATGAATTGCAATCATAACGTGTCATTTGAACTGCCCAAAGTCCCTGTTGGTGAAAATAACATTTTTAAAAATATAAATTGAATCAATGAATATAAAATCTAAAATTAAGGTATGAAAAAAAGAACTGCCAGTAAAAATTCTTTCCAGATATTTGGGAGTCAGGCAATGGAATCAGCTGTTTGCAGATGCTGTTTCTGTCTTGTATCTATTATTTCCTGGCTGCTGATCCTGAGGGACTGAGGACCACTTGACACAGCCTATCAACCTTGTCAGTTTATCATCATTTCAACAGCAGTTACTTGTTAGTGATTAGCTGTGGGACTTTGAATTTGGCTGCCTCCTTCTAGCCCAGCAAGGCGGAGACCAGTTGTTGCTACATCAGTGGTGGTTACAATCTGACAGTAATTGGTTTTCTTTTCTCTCAGTTAGATGGGTTCAAGCTCCACTTCAAGGCCTGAGGCTCTTCTATTGCAGTGGTAATGTCCTTACCGTGAAACCTGGAGGCCTAGGTTCAAGTCCCACCTATTCCAGATATATGTCATAACATTTTTGAACAGGTTAATTAGAAAATATCCACAATCAAAGGCAACATTTCAATGCAGGACAGAGGTTGCAATTGTTGGTGATGCATTTTTCAGTTATGTTAAACTAAGGTTCCATTTATCACTGTAGTGGTCATAAAAGAACTAATGGTTCTATTTGAAAGAAAACAGGTGAGTTTTCTCAGTATTCTGTGAGAGGATTAGCTGTTCATTTTATTTGTTGCTTGCTGTGTGCAAATATGATACCACAAAATAGTTCAGTGCAAAATGTCCTTGGAGATGTATTGGTGAAGAGTGTTTTTTTCAGTCATTTTATTTTATTGCAATTACAATGACTTGTTGAGGTATCTGGAGGTGGATCAGGAACAGCAGGCTACTAAATACCAATTCTGTTATGATTTTGTGAAGAAATTAAATAGTGAATTTGTTCAGACGTCATTTATTTCCTCTTTATTTCTTCATGGGATGTGTCACTGACTAGGCTAACAATTGTTGATCATCCGAAATTACCTTTGAACTGAGTGACTTGCTCGGCCATTTAATAGGGCAGTTAAGAGTCGACCATATCTCTGTGGGTCTGGAGTTGCATGTAGATAAGTGAGCCAGTTGGCTTTGTCTCGCTAAGGAACAATCACTATGTGGGCTGCAGGCGTCTTTCCCATAGCCCATACTGTGTCATCCCATTTTATTTTATTTTGGGCATCATATTGTGATTGGGTTTGCATGTCCCTCTGATCCCCAGATGATAAGTGTGGACATCATGCGCACATCATGTCCTAAGGAAATACTCTCCAAATTTCCATACATTTCACTTTCAGAACAGTTACCATCTCCCACTTCACTCATAACCCATCCTATACCCCCAATCTCAAATGTTTCATCCCTCAACTCCTATATCTCCCCATTCCACACCAGCTCTCTCTACTGCATTCTCATGTAACACAAACAGAATTTTCAATACCCCAAATGGCACTCACTCTTTCAGAGAATAACTTTATCCACTTTGTTATCTTGTCGTGGCATGTATTCTGCATTTAGCAGAACACATTGTGGTATCTGATAGTATACTGTCTTTTGCATTTCTGATATTGAGGTCTTGTATAACTATTTGAGATCTAATTTTTACCAAACCCTTTTCTATATGTAAAAGATTGACCTCTGATCGAGGATTGCCAGCTTTACGGAATCTGTTCAATACTGTTCGATTTAAAGGCAAAGGACATGAGGTAAGGGAGAAAAATGAAGGTTCCTCTGCTAGATTAGAAACCAGTGTAGGTCAGTGGCTGATTTTAAATTTATCTTTGTTTTAAATTTTACTGAGGCTTCCTCCCTTGATATCTTGCAACTTCCTCAAGCATCATCAACCTCAACTCTCTGTTCTCCAGTTCTGGCCTCTTGTACATTCTTGATTTTAATCAGTTGACTGTTAGTCATTGCACTTTGAGCTGTCTAGGCCCTAAACTGTGAAATTGTTGTCTTAAATCAATTTAGTGCTGCCTCCTTGTTAAGATCCTTATTAAAACCTAGGTCTTTGATCAAGCTTTATGTTACCTGTACTAATAGATCCTTATGTGGATCAGATTAAATTTTGTTTAATAATGCTCCTGTGAAGCACCCCGAGAGGTTTTACAATGTAATGGTGCTATATAATGAAACGTGTTATTTTTCTGTTCGCAAACCTGTCTAAATGTAATCCATGGAAGAGGCCGCTTCCTGTATCAATGTGTTATTTCTTGCAGTCGTCACCATTGTTGGTTCATTGAACAAATTGCCAATTTTACATTTTTCTGCCTCGCAAATGTACTTGCTCTCGTTCTTAATACAATAGTGATTGGCTTATAATAGGCCCAATCATTGCAAATGTAATGTTAATATGTTCATATTTTCTCTCACTCCAAACCTTTCGTGAAGCGTTGACTACTTGTAATGGGGATGTTATACAGGAATCTGTCATCCTTTGCATCTTGCCTAGTGAGATACTGCAGAGATCAGACCCCAGCTATTACAAAATATGTTACTAATGTAGGGTGGCATGGTGGCTCAGTGGTTAGCACTGCTGCCTCACAGCGCCAGGGACCTGGGTTTGATTCCATCCTCTGGTGACAATCAGTGTGGAGTTTGCACCTACTCTTTGTGTTTGAGTGGGTTTCCTCCAGGTGCTGTGGATTCCTCCCACAGTCCAAAGATGTGCAGGTTAGGGTGGATTGCTAAATTACGCATAGTGTCCAGGGATATGCAGACTAGGTGGATTGGCCATGGTAAATGCAGAATTACAGGGATAGGGTAGGGGGGTTCATCTGTGTGGGATGCTCTTCAGGGAGTTTGTGTGGACTCGATGAGTCAAATAGCCTGCTTCCAGGCTCTAGGGGAATCTGTGAAGATGAGGGAACAAAATGTAGTATCTCAAATTTGCAGGTGTCACAAAGCTGGCTGGAAGAGGAAGCTGTGAGGAGGATGCAAAAATGTTAGTGTGATTTGGACAGGCTGAGTGAGGGGGCAAATATGCAGCATAATGTGGAGAAATGTGAAGTTTCCACTTTGGTAGCACATGTAGGAAGACAGATTATTATTTAAATGGCTGTATATTGAAGGAGGGGAATGTTCACCAGGATCTGAGTGTCCTTGTGCATCAGTTGCTGAAAGTAAGTGCACAAGTGCAGGAGGCAGTAAAGGTGGCAAACTGTATGTTGACTTGTGTAGCAAAAGGATGAGAGTACAAGAACAAGGATGTCTTACTGCATTTGTACAGGGCATTGGTGAGGCCACATCTAGACTATTTTATGCAGTTTTGGTCTACGTATCTGCGGAAAGATATTCTTGCTATAGAGGTATTGCAGTGAGTATTAAATTGATACATGGGATGGCAGAACTGATGAATAAGGCGAGAGTGAGTACGTTAGTATTGCATTCACTGGAGTTTACAAGAAAGAGACAGGAATCTCTTAGAAACCTGTAAAATTCTAATAGGACTAAACAGGTTGGATGTAGGAAGGATATTCCCACTGGTGGGGGAGTCTAGAAGCAGGGATCGTAGTTTAAGGATAAGGGAAAAATCTTTTAAGATTGAGGAAAGGAAAAATTACTTCACCAGAGAGTGGTGAGTTTGTGGAATTCGCTATCACAGAAAACAGTTGACACCAAAACATTGTTTTCAAGAAGGAGGCAGGTATAGCTCTTGTGGCTAAAAGGATCAAGGGATATGTGGAGGGAAAGTTCAGATATTGAGTTCGATGATCAGCGATGATCTTCTTGAATGATGAAACAGGCTTCAGATGTCAAATTACCTCCTCCTGTCTTCCATGTGTCTACTGTCGTGGTTGTTCTTGTGCGAACTTAACAGATGAGTTAGTGCAGAGGATAGCACTGTGGAAAATAAAACAAACTACATTGACATTGCTAGAAGCACAGCTGCTATCAGGAGTGTAGATTAAGCGTTTTTCAAGGAGTGTTCATTCATGTTGATCCTTTTGCATATCAAATACAGTTTTGTAAATCTTTTGAGCTTTGAGCTGTTTCATGAATATTTAATATTGATGAGAATAGTGGATAATTGGAGCAGGGACAGTTATCATGAGTCATGAGTTTTCATTCAGCTAACTGCCCAGAAACTTAAATATCAAGTTTGGTGCAGAATTTTATATATTGGTTCAGCACTTTTTTTTTTCTCTTTCTTTTCACGTGATAGTGATTGGTGAGCACCGATCCCTTTGTATTCCAGTTATCATGATGTATGTTGCCTCAATTGCTGTTACAGGCAATTATGCTGTTTGGTTTGGGTATAATTTTTCACAATTTTTAAAAATGAATTAACACGATGATGCAGTAGCATACACTGAAACCCATGAATGCATCATTACATGATAACAGTATGTGCAATAATGTTGATATTCCAGGATTACACTTCACTTGCATAATGGCCATATGTAAGAAACAGGATGGATTTCATCAATTTAAACAGATAGCTAGGATTCTAAATAAGATCAGTTTCTGAAAGACAAAGCTTGTTTCACATTTCAGAACACTCTGGGGTTTAGGCTATCCTATCCTATCCTTTGTTCAGACGTGAACAGAGATTTTATTTGTCAATGCACTGGGAGAGGAGGCTGCAGGACTGCACAAAAACAGTAAAGTTTGGGTTTTTTTGGTTCTAAAATTGGGTAGATTGTGTAAGGGATTTGCAATTTTAGGTTCTACTTATTGCCACTTAAATTAAAATTCCCCATTGGTGTTTTTGATGAGTAATGCTAGGCAGAGAATTCTTCCCTTGACCTGACCTATTGCATTGTATTTGGCTTTGGCCTTTAATCCTCTACAATGTTTACATAATGTGTTTTCTTCTCTTTTCCCACTGTTAAGAGTGAAGATGTGAAGACTCTCCTTTGGCAAATGGAGCATTGGGCTCATAGGCTGTACCCGAAATTGCAGTTTGAAGAATTTATTGAAAAGGTGGAGGCCTTGGGTAGCAAAAAAGAAGTTCAGGTATCTTTTCAATATTGCTTATTTGTTTTCTCTCCTCCCTGTTCTTTGTGATGAATTTTTTTCCAGAAAATAGATTTTCATAACAATTCGCAGCCATATACCATTTATATTGAGCAAGAAACACTGAATGAGATTGCTACAAAAAGTGCTAAGTCATCATGCTCACCTGGAAAGTTGGTGCAGGCATGATAAGCCAAATGGCCACCTTGTGTGAGATATGTTTTTGAGATTTTGTGATGGCTCTGAGTAAATCGATCCCGGTATCACCTACTTGATAATATTAGTTGGTGAGGAATGTCCGTGGAATTGTTCCTCTACTGAGATGTACAGTCTATGCTTGCACTCTTGTCAAAGGAAGGAAGAAGAGCTGTAATTGTAACATTAATTATGTTATGGAAGGAAAATATCACACGGCATTATTTGAAGGAGAGTTCTTGGAGTCCGCGTGAATGCTTATTCCTTGGCTACCATCAAATTAGTTCATTTGTTATCTCCTTCCTTCATTAATTGCACACACATTAGTTGGCTTATATTTCCAGAGCTCTGCCAGTTGGTCATTTCAGGGCACTTGGAATAGTAAAAGAGTAGCTTGTGCTTTTGTCAACTACTTATGCATGTCTTGACAATACAGTTCTATAAACATAGCAGGTCTGCTAATTGTTTATTTTGAAGCAGATGAACTAGCTGGTGAGACATCTAGCAATCTACTCCTTCAATAGATCAGTCTGGTCAGTGTTTGGCCTGATTGGGTTATGGGGAGATGGCATTCTTGCATGCTAACTTTATGGGAGCAGTGATTTTTGATCTCTAGTTAAGACTGCAAACTACTCCTATGGTTAGAGAGAAAAATGAAGAGCATCTGGTCCTAAAAATACTCCTTTTTAGATGGACAGTAGGACAATGTGCCATGTGATATGGTGCACAACCCTCTGTAGATTATAACAGCAGTTGCCCTCCTTATTTGACCATGAACTAGGATTTGTGGTCGTGCTTTTTGCTGAAATTTACCATGGTAAACTGTTACATTATCATTTCCTGTTCACTTTTGCAAATTGTCTCACAAAGTCGTTGGAATGTCCAGCCACTAGGTGGCCACAGAGGGTATTTTTAAAGGTTCCAGTTCAATTTGAAAACCAATCAGAGTTTAAGTCTCGTGCAGTTTCCCTATGTAATATCATTAAAAGATTCAGTTTGTATTTGCTCATTTTCACTTGCATATCTACATATTTCTTAAAACAGAAAGGTATCTGTGGAGAGAGCAAACCAGCATTAAAGTTTCACGTTAATGACCTTTCCTGCAGTTTATATTAGTCATGTCATTTTTATCTTCCAGACTTGCTTGAAGAAAATTCGCCTTGATATCCCCATTACACATGAAGACTTTATTTCCAAAGAAGGCAAGTGCTCCTTTCAAATCTTCATTCAAAATTTATATTATTTTTCCCATCTAAATCAAAGTTTAATGAACATTTTACAGTGTTTTCCAGTAAATATACTACAGATTCAAAGGTTTATATCTGAGGCTGTTACCATTGCATTTTAAAAACAAAATCTAATCTTTGTTCCACTGAACAGTAAGATGTGGTTTTTTTGGGAATTGGGGCAAAGAAGTGTTCAGGCATCAATGAAATCATTCAAGTCCAACCAGTATGTGGTGGTTTTTCCTCCATTTAAGTGTATCCCTGATTCCTTTATTAACTGATTTTCAACTGGTAACATGTTCTCTGCATTAATCCTGAATTCTAGCAGTACATTCCGATCTCCCAGCTGTGTTATTTTAAAAAAATAATCTCTTGCTGTCTGTCTCAAGAAGTCACTTGCACTTCATTTTGGGTAAGATTGCGTAAGTACTTGCCAATAAGAATCACTGCACTGCAATGAGGAACAGGAACTCATTTGTGTCTCTTCCATTTAAACAAAGGAGCAGAGACTGGCTATGGCTTATAAATTACTGTCTGATACCCTGTAATTCCACAAAGATAAAGATCAAACCCAGAATATGTTTTCTACCTTTAGACACTGCTTTTACCCAGTACAGCTTTGTGGATTTCCATTACTACAATGCTGAAGCTCAGTTCTGCAGGCACCAAATATCCCCAAAAGGCCTGTATTGTGTAAATATTGAGAATGGAATATCTGTGGGTTATTCAGTCTCACAGCATCAATGCTGCTCTGCTACATTGATACACATGTACTCTTTGCAGCATGAGGGAGAGAAAAAGTGATAGTAACAAGAATTGGAGACCCTGGCTTAAGTTATCTCATCACAGTTAAGGACTGAATTTAGACTCTCTTGGTTTCTAAATTCAATTTTCTTAGTAGATATGTTCACAGGCAATCAGAAGATTTTTTTTGAGCTATGATGAATCGACCAAAAACACAATCCTCCTTTTGAAATAACATTTAATTACAGTTGTAGAGAATGAGAATGACCTCCAAATTGAAAACTTAGAAACTCCATTCAGTCTATTGCCCGACCAATCAGCTGCAGAATCTACTCCGAGCTCAAGCATACTCTCGGAGGAACAGCAGCTTAGGATCGAAAGGAACAAGCAGCTTGCACTTCAGAGACGACAAGCAAAACTTCAGTTAACAAAACAGACATCCTCCAATGGTAAGTGTGTTTTCTAATCTAATTCAATACAGTCAACTTTAATTTCCATCCTTAAAATAGGTTAGATCCATCCAGAGTTTGACTCTAATCAGTTTGAAAAGGGGAAGTGGGACATTTCCTTTCTCTGAAAAAATCTGCCTTCAAAAAAGATACAATTATCTTATGCACTGTGGAGAAATTAGAATTCAGCAGTCTACATAAGTGCTTTCTCAATCACTAAGTAAATGGAACAAGTATGTGCCTGGAACAAAAGGTGCTGGTTAAATATGGTTCCTGTCTATTTGGCTTATAAAGTAATTTAGTTTCTTGGGATAACATTTTTATTTTTGAAAACCAAAACATACACTTTTTGCACTGATTTTTGACGACTTTAAATTTTATTGAAAATTTATTCTGTAGGGTGTGACCATCACTGGCTGACCAGCATTTATTGCCTGTCCCTAGTTGCTCTTGAGAAGGTGGTGGTGACCTTCTTTCTTGAACCACTGCAGTCGACCTGCTGTGAGTAGACCCACAATACCATTAGGGAGTCAATTCCAGATTTTGACTCTGTGACAATGAAGGAACTGTGATTTATTTCCAAATCAGGATGGTGTGCCTTGAAGGAGAACTTGAAGGTGACAGTGATGTTCCCATGTATCTGCTGTCCTTGTCCTTCTAGATGGGAGTGGTTGAGAGTTTGGAAGGTGCTGTCTGAGGATCTTTGGTGAATTTCTGCAGAGCACACTGCTGCTATTGAGCATTGGTAGTGGAGGGAGTGGATGATTGTAGAAATAGTGCCAATCAAGCAGGCTCCTTTTTCCTGGATGGTGTTAAGCTTTGAGTGTTGGAGCTGCACTCATCTAGGCAAGTGGGGAATATTCTATTCTATTCCTGACTTGTACATCGTAGATGATGGGATAGACTTTGGGGAGCCAGGAGACGAATTACTCGCTGCAATACTCCTAGTCTCTGACCTGCAGTTGTAATCATTGTGCGGAGAGTCCAGTTGAGGTTTTGGTTAAGGTGACCCCTAGGATGTTGATAGGGAATTCAAGGATGGTAACACCTTTGAATATCAAGAGGCAATGATTAGATTGTCTTTTATTGGTGATGGTCATTGCCTGGCATTTGTTTCAGCCCAAGCTTGAATATTGCTAGATCTTGTTGCAATTGAACATGGACTGTTTCAGTATCTGAGGAGTCACAAATGGTGCTGAACATTGTGCAATCATCAGCGAACATCCCCACTTAATGATGGAGGTAAAGTCATTGATGAGGTAGCTGAAGTTGGTTGAACCTAGGACACTACCCTGAGGAACTTGGGGACTGGAGAACTACTGTTACTATTCTTTCCCATTTCTTTAAGAGAAAAATTTGATTTCATGACTATCCAAAATATATAAATTTTGAATACAAACTTAAATAGAGTTCTGAACTGGACCTGAAACATTACTCTGGTTTCTCTTCACAGATGCTGCCAGACCTGATTTGTTCCGCCAGCAGTTTGTTTTGTTTTATCCCTTTTGGTTTGCTAACCAACGTGACCTGAACCTAAGAGTTAGCAGAATGCAGACTTAAATCTAATCAATAAATTCAACTGCACTGTTATTTTGCACAGTATACAGTATGATCAGAAACTAAATGAAATTCCACCCTGTTACCTTATCTTCATTTTTCAGAAACTTTGTCAACTCTTTCTAAATTTAAATGTTTGTCGAGTTCACATGCTAAAACTTAAGTTTTTCCAATACCTTGCAGTTTGAATGGCATTACGCATAGCAAACGAGGCCAGTTCTCAGGCTTTCTGACTGAATCACAAACGCTAATCATTGGTACAATTTGGCTGTGCTTTTGTTTCACAAATAAAAATTGGGTTATTCATGTGTTTTGGTTTACTTATTCTTTCAGATCTAAATGATTCTCCGGCCTTGAGTCAGTCTGTCGAACAAAATCCAGTTAAGGTGTTGAGAGATTCTACGGATAGCTATGAAGATCCAGATGCTGAAGATTTGAAAAAGGCAACTGAAACTGAATCCTTTAAGCCAATTCAGCAACCAGAGTCTCCAACAGAAATAGATCTCTCTTTGGAAACCTCAGAACACTTATCTGAGGTAACCAAAATAACTGACTGTGCTGTATCAACACATGAATCTGAAACCACAATTGAAGACAATTTTTCTACACCCATTCCAGAAACAACAACTGATTCACAGAATCTGTCCATGGAACAGTTAACTGAAATAAGAGATGTCTCTCAAATAATACAGGAACTAGAAACTACAACTTAATTTGATTTAAAATATTGGGATGTCAGGCCAGTGATTATTTGAGGCAAAAGTAAAGAATTTGACAAGGTTTGGTTATGTGGCAGAAAATAATCATTCCATACCTTCAGCAGTGTAACTGATGTTTGCCATAAGTTTGTGCGAAATATTTGTGTCTATCTATGTCATTAGTGTGGATCTGATATAGACATCCTTCACATTTAATGCTATAGATTTGCTATTTAAGGGCTAGTTGTGTATTGGTTGATACTGATGAAGAATGAATCACACTAAAGCTAGAAGATAATTTTAAATACTATTCAACCTTTGCAGTTGTTGTGTAAGTCAAAATACACAGTCCAGTTTTGGAGAAAAATATTCTTTTTGTTCTCTTGTGTAAGCTTTCAAAAGAATTGAAGTGTTTGTTAAGGCCTAGTAGAGCAATTTAGTTCTGTCTTTGTACTTTTTTGGAGAAAATAAACTGTTACAAGCTGGACTTAAGCACTAATGATGAGACTGTTGCTAATAAAAGTTATTATTTTTAAACACTCCTAAAAAGAGTATGAAGACAAATTGAATTGTAATACTTAATTTGTATCAATCATACTTGAATAAAAATTATAATAATATTTACATCCTGTTGAAAAAATATTCATACATCTTCTCATGACATTGAAATCTTTTACACAATCTCCTGTGTGGCTTCAAGATAACACCTGGTTTACTTGAAACTGTAGGTCCCTGTCGATTTTCTTGAGTGCAACTGTAGACAGAAGTAAAATTGCTGTCAAATTTGCTCGAAAAACCACAGCCATTTTCAGGAGTATTGTGTCAGTTAATATATATTGGTCTGATAGTGGTTTTGGTTAAGAAATTAAAACAGACCCAAAGTCTTGATTAAACTACTGCAATTATCCGACTGCAACATCTAGAAGTGCCAGTTCCTTAATTTCTTCTAATAACAAATAGAGGCTGTTGCCTTTGGTTTGACAATATTCCTTATCTTCATCTCTGACTGATGTACTTTTTGCATGCTCTTGAGCAAGTTGTGCCTCTTCAACAGATCTGATTACATCCCGTATCAAGTCAGTCTTTGAACTGTGTGAGGTTTCGTGCATAGGTTCCGTGTTGGTCTTATTATAAGGTTGGTTGCTGATGATGTCCAATTTGATGCTGTCAGGATGTGATTGAGATGAGAGTTCAAATATTCTTACCTTTTTGACCAAGAAAGGGGAGACAAGTTTAGTTCAATAAACTCAGTTATTAGAAATCAACTTAGAAACCCAACCAATTAATCAAACCCTCAGCAAATTAAAAATACTCAAATCAGTCTGGATTTGTGATGAATATTGGACAATGCACCAGGCTAAAGGAAGAGTTTGACCATTTGATTTTAATAACAAATTGCAATTATGAACTCAGTCCATCAATGCAGGGAACATTGTAAACATGAGCAAATGATTCATGGTTACAAATTCAGGAGAAAGTACAAATCACATAGTAAAGACTTAGTGAATTATAAAAGTTGGAGATTGAATTAATCTGTTATAAACAAACTTTTTAATGCAATGGTCATGCATCACTGGTATAACTTCCCTATTTGCCTACTGGTTCTATCACTCTAAACATATAACCTCATTATTCTACATAGTATCACATTTTCAAAAATTCTTGAGCAAAAGGAGAAACTCAAGGCTTTGGCCCTTTTTTTCTTTTATTCTATTTCTTTTTCTAAACTTGTCTTCATCTGATGTTTCCTTTTTTAGTTCAGATTCTGTTCAATACTTACACTTGGATAGAAATTATGAAGTGTATACTTACAGTGATGTGATCAAACAGAGAGAAAGTAACTGATCCTCCATCCACTGTAGTAGAAATAATTTTGTCTCGAAGGCGTTTGAGACAGCCCGGTTTCCAGACACATGACCCATCAGACTTTGCTGAGATCACAAGACCCTCTTTATTCTTCAGGAATGCTGGAGCTTTTATGCCATACCTGGTTTACACAGTACATCTCAATTTATTTTTACCAATTATGTGCAGAAAAAAGTAGAATAGAAGCTGATTATTTAAATATACAGTACAGCAAAACTGTTAGCTTTCAAAGGACAAGAAATGAACTCTGAAGATATTGTACCATTCTATGATTCAGTGTACAGAAGGAAAACTTCAGTTTTAATGCATTATATTTGTCTATTGACTAAATTACAAAAATCAAGAAATTGCTTCAATGAAGGTCATCACGTTCTCTCTATGTCAAAAACGAATGCAATCAGTTTAATGGGGAAGTTATAGGAGAAGAAACAGATTTGCATTGATTTACTGCCTTTCACAAAGTTGTTCAAGATATCCTGAAGTACTTTATAGTTGTGACTCCCGGGACAATACTTCTCACTGTGCAGCAGTAACCTCTTACTGATCTAGTACGTCAAGCTAAATTTTGTGGGAGTGGAAGAGAGACTGCTACTAACTGATCCACAACGAACAACTTTTTTGTTGTGGTTCTGTTCGCCGAGCTGGGAATTTGTGTTGCAGATGTTTCGTCCCCTGTCTAGGTGACATTCTCACAAACTTTTAACAACTTTTTTCCCAACTATTATATGCCCATCCTGACAAGCATACCTTTTTTTTTGTGATACCTAGGCAGTTAAGTGCTTGGGCATTTTTGCACAATCTCACATACCCATCATAATTTTCAAGGCCTCGTGGCCCAAGCGGCAACTTGCACGTTGCTGAAATGAATCCCTCATTACTTTTCCAGCTTGCCTCTCTGAGACAGGAACTAGTAGTTTCAGGTTAACTACAGGATTTGAATGATGTAGAATACAATATAATTATATTTCTGCTTCACTGCATTATTTAAATGAAAAGAAACTTCACAATGCTGAATGTTCAGGAATCTGGGTGTTTTTGTGTATGAATAACAAATGAGCACACATTTAAGTAATTACAAGGTCAATGGGATGTTGGAGTATACTGTGAGGTGGAGAAAGTGAGGGCTGCAGATGCTGGAGATCAGCTGAAAATGTGTTGCTGGAAAAGCACAGCAGGTCAAGCAGCATCCAAGGAACAGGAGAATCGACGTTTTGGGTATGAGCCCTTCTTCAGGAATGAGGAAAGTGTGTCCAGCAGGCTAAGATAAAAGGTAGGGAGGAGGGACTTGGGGGAGGGGCGTTGGTAATGTGATAGGTGGAAGGAGGTCAAGATGAGAATGATAGGCCGGAATGGGGGTGGGGCGGAGAGGTCAAGAAGAAGATTACAGGATAGGAAGGCGGTGCTGAGTTCGAGGGATTTGACTGAGACAAGGGGGGGAGGGGAAATGAGGAAACTGGAGAAATCTGAGTTCATCCCTTGTGGTTGGAGGGTTCCTAGGCGGAAGATGAGGCGCTCTTCCTCCAGCACCTCCCCCCTTACTTCCCTCCAAGGCCCCAAGAGATCCTTCCATATCCACCACAAATTCATCTGCACCTCCACACACATCATTTATTGCATCCGCTGCACCCGATGTGGCCTCCTCTATATTGGGGAGACAGGCCGCCTACTTGCGGAACGTTTCAGAGAACACCTCTGGGAAACCCGGACCAACCAACCCCAACCACCCCGTGGCTCAACACCAACTCCCCCTCCCACTCCACCAAGGACATGCAGGTCCTTGGACTCCTCCAACGCCAGACCATAGCAACACGACGGTTGGAGGAAGAGTGCCTGATCTTCTGCCTAGGAACCCTCCAACCACAAGGGATGAACTCAGATTTCTCCAGTTTCCTCATTTCCCCTCCCTCCACCTTGTCTCAGTCAAATCCCTCGAACTCAGCACCGCCTTCCTATCCTGCAATCTTCTTCCTGACCTCTCCGCCCCCACCCCCACTCCGGCCTATCACCCTCACCTTGACCTCCTTCCACCTATCACATTCCTATACTGTAAGGTGGGAATACAAGAATAGAGAAGTACAAGGCACTGGTGAGATTCACTAAGAGTACTATGAACAGTTTTGATCTCCTTTCTTGAGGGATGTACTTGCACTCAAGAGAGTTCCAAAGGTTTGCTTAGCTGATTCCTGGAGTGAAGCGATTGTCAATGAGGATTGATTGAGATGACCTACAGAAAAAGAGGATTCAGGGGAAGGGGTGGGTCTTAAGGTAGATGCTGGAATAATTTCCTCCAGTCAGATATCTTACTAAACCAGGGTGCACAGTTTAAAAATAAGGGTTTGCCATGTGGGTCATTAGCCTTTGAAATTCTCTTCCACAAAGAGCAGTGGAGATTGAGTCAATTAATATAGTCAAGGTTGAGTTAGATGTTGATTGAGCAGGCATTCATAGGGTCAGACAGGAAAGTGGAGTTAAGGCCACAAACAGATTCACCATGATCTTATTGAACAGGAAAGCAATCGGCCTACTCTTGGCCCTATTTCTTATGGTGTGCACAATTCCTGAAGAAGGGCTCATGTCCGAAACGTCGATTCTCCTGCTCCTTGGATGCTGCCTGGCCTGCTGTGCTTTTCCAGCAACACATTTTCAGCTCTGATCTCCAGCATCTGCAGTCCTCACTTTCTCCTATTTCTTATGGTTCAGGGATTGTCATATTGTCAGATACAACATTAAACCAAGATTCCATTTACTTTTCTAGTAAATTAGAGAACCCATGATACTTTTCAAAGAGCAAGGGAACTCTGTTATCCAGGCCAACAGTTATTGATCAATTAGCAGACTAGAATATGGTTATCTTTGTTCTGCCTTGCTGTGCGAACTAGATATTGCAGTTATCGACAGAACAAGAGCAACTAAATTTCAAAAATTGGCTGTGAAGTACTTTGGTTCAAAGTGAGAATGTGAAGGATGCAATGCAACATAAGACATTTTTTTAACTGTAGCCCTGACCATTCATATGTGACACTAAATCAGAACCAGGCTTTTTCCACATATTACAGTGACATGAACAAATCAGGACACAGTATAAAGATCAATGAGCAAACTCTGGTTTAAGGTATTCATTCTAGCTACTTTTGATTTATGAATAATTTGGAAATTGCAAATGCTACAATTTATCAGATTAGTTTTTAAATGGTATTGAACATTTCAAGAATTACCTTGGTACAAAAACCAGCACGCCATTTGCCCGAATTGAGTATATGATGCCATCTGCTATACAACGTTCGTCTGAAGGGTCTTTATCCTTAAAGTACATGCACTGAAATAACTCAATAGATTGTTTCTGCACATATTGTGCAGCCTAGAAAACAATGGAAAAGACCAGGCTTAATTAGGCCATTGCATTCAACGCTCTAATTTTCAAACTTTACTGCAGGGGAATCATTACTCTATAACTATGGACCCTTGGATTGCAAATTTCCAATTGAGACATTACTCACGTGGAAGTCAGCTCCAAAAAAAACCTGGTGCAGCTACAAAAATAGTCAGTTGACAATAAGTGCTATCAACATCTCTTGCAGGGGAGGAGAGAAATTAGCCAGGGCAGCATGGTGGCTTAGTGGTGAGCACTGCTGCCTCACAGCGCCAGGGACCCAGGTTCAATTCCCGCCTCGGGCAACTGGCTGTGTGGAGTTTGCATGTTCTCCCTGTGTCTGCGTGGGATTCCTCTGGGTGCCTCCCATTGTCCAAAGATGTACAGGTTTGGTGAATTGGCCATGCTAAATTGCCCACAGTGTCAGGGGTGAATGTAGGGGAATGGGTCTGCGTGGGTTGCTCTTCAGCCCAACAAGTGTGGACTTGTTGGGCTGAAGGGCCTGTTTCCACACTGTAGAGAATCTAATCTAATATAAAGTTAATTTTATTACTCCAGGTAGGAACTCTTGAGGTCCCACTGTTATCTATCAGCAATGCTGAATGGCCTCTGCCTGCCAAACAATTGGTGACTGGTTCACATAGAAAAAAAGGGTTTTATACCAAGCATTATAGGACTTTGTTACCTTCCATTCACTGAATCCTTTTTTAAAGAAAGCTAAATGCAAAGCTCTATTTTACAGAGTAATTCAGTAATACAGCAGACATCAGTTACTGGAGAGTTACTAATGATTTCCAGCAGAACTTTTTTTTAAAAAGGGTTGAGATAAGATATTCATAGCGCTCAAATTAGTGAGAACTAAACAACGTTTTCTATGTTTTTAAGCTGTTTTCTCTTCTGGTCCCTTTTCCTGAATGAACCAAACAAACTATAATCTGGACTCAAGTGAAATGCTGGCTGGCATGCAAGAGGTAGGTTTCCCTTTCTTCTGAGGAATTCAGCTCAAAACATTCTATCAGTGTTCGCACTGACTTAACTTGCTAGGGAGCATAACATACACTGTTATATTAAGTTAGTTACTTGCTGAAAACAATATAACTTTCCCAACAAAACTTGATATACATGCTGATTATTGAATCCTTTTATATTCTGCTGTTCAAAAAGTGGAAGTTATTTTGCGTTTTGAACTGAAGTCAGGTACTGTACAATTTTCCCTTTCCCAAGTCAGGTGTGTACAATTAGGTGCAATTTCCATGAGTCTCAAGTATGCTTCAATCCCAACCTCTTAGCTGCACTAGGTGAGCAAAATATCTCAATTTCCTAAACTAGTCATCCTTGTAGCCTGAGTAAACATTCTTTGTTCAATAGCACTATTAATCTGGCTGCATTTAAATGTAGGTCATGAGGACAGAGAGCTATCCTAAAGTACTCTTTAGAGGAACGTAACTGAAAAGTTGTTTAACATTTCTGATCCATGTTTGCAATCTGCAAATTAGAATGACAGTTTTACAGCATGAAAAGATGCCCCTTTGGTCCGTCGTATCAGCATTAGTCATCAAGCACTCATCTACTCTAGTCCCACTTTCCATTATGTGGCCTATAACCTTGTATGCTATGGTGCCACAAGTAATTATCTAGATACTTATTAAATGTCTTGAGTGTTACCATCTCCACCACCATTTCAGGTAGTGAGCTTCAGATACTCAACACCCACTGAATCAAGAAAAATATTACTTCATAGAAACCCCACAGTGTGGAAACAGGCCATTTGACCCAACAAGTTCACATCAACCCCCCGAAATGTATCCCATCCAGATCCACCCCCTACCTGATCCCTGTAACCCTGCATTTCCCATGGCTAATTCACCCAACCTATACATCTCTGAACACTAAGGTGGATTGGCCATGCTAAATTGCTCAAATTTACACATCTTTGGACTGTGGGAGGAAAGTGGAGCACCCGGTGGAAACCTATACAGTCGGTTCCTTGAGGTTGGAATCAAACCTGGATCCGTGGTGCTGTGAGGCAGCAGTGCTAACCACAGATATCGTGCCGCTCTAAATCTCCTTCCATCTTGGCTCCAAGGGCCTGTTCCAGTGTTGTATATTTCTATGTTCCTGCAAACTTTAAAGTGCACCCCCCTTTCTCCCACCACCACCGTTAATGATTCCTCTAATAAATGGAAAAACCTATTCCAGTCTATGCTGTCATAATTATTTGCAACCTAATCACCAGTAGCCCCTATAGGTCTTCTGAATCACTTTATTCACCTTTTCTGGTGCCTTCAAGAATCTGTGGACATGCAACAAAAGGTCTCCCTCATCCTCTAAACTTCCTATGGTCCTATCATTCATTGTGTACTCCTTTGACTTGATATACCTTCCAAAATGCACCACCTCACACTTCACATGGTTAAATTCCATTTGCTTTGCCCATCTTACCAGCCTTCTATCATCCTGTGGCCTAAGGTTTTCCTCCTTAGGAATTTCCCATACCACTGATTTTCTTGTCATCTGCAAACTTATGAATGAAACCTCTTACATTCATGTCTAGATCAGTAATGCACGCAACAGCAAGTGATCCAGCACTGAACCATGCAGTACCCCTCAGAACACAGGCTTCCAGTCACGAAAACAACCTTTGATCATGACCTTTTACCTCCAACCACTCAGCTAATTTTGAAACCAATTTGTCAAATTGCTCTGATTCCGATGGGCTCTTACCTTCTTGCCCAGATGCAAGACTTTGCCAGAAGACTTACCAAAACGTACGTAGACTACATCTTCTGCACTACCCTCACGTCCCTCCCTAATGTGACTAGGATGATACGTGTGAAATTAGTCTATGCTTTAAAAAAAATACAAAAATGTCCTATTGAATTTGTTTACTCACCCTGTTTTTGTTGTTGATGTGCTGACATAATTCTGCTAAGTCTTTGTTGCTGAGTAATGAATCTTCTGGTTCCAATTTCTCATCTTTCATTATAGCTGCCATTAGTAGTCGATGCACCACTATGTCTGCATATCTTCTGATTGGAGAAGTGAAGTGAGTATATTTGTCCAGAGCAAGCCCTGTGATAAGAAAAAGTAGGGACAGCTTCCAACACTATTTCCATCTCTTGCCTTCCAAGGTCATCCAAATTGTTGATGATATTTGACATCCAACTTGTATTACAGGCTCCACTGATAAAATGAATCATACTTTTATTCATTTCTAACCTTGGATTTACTTCAACAGAACCGTGTTCCCACTGAAAACTATATTATTAAAAATAATATTAACTGGCTCACTCGTATTTAAACATGCATTATACTAGAACTAAGAATGCAATCAATGCACGCTGGCCTTTATGCCTTTGGTTTACTCAGTGTGGATCTGTCTTTTAATTTACCAGATTAAAGTTCGAATCGAACTGAAAGCTAAAGGTTAACCATTTGGCAGCTGTAATGGCTCTGTGAAATTAATTCAGCCTCAATCCAGATCCTAGGTTTTACACTTACAGAGCACAAATAATCCATTCTTTGGCAACAACTTGCAAGCTCAATCAAGAAGACTGCTGGAGGGAGACTCAGAAGAATTCATATTAGTTTGAGATGACCAACTAGAAGCCTGGAACTTTGGCAACTCTGGTAATCTGCCCTTCAAAGCCAAGATAATTCAATCCTATGTGCATTATTTGCCCTCATTTAAACATGCCTGAGGCTTTGATTTTTTTTTAAGTGGCGTTGCCTATTTTAGTAAACCTGGAATCTATCATCTTCTGTTTAACAGAAAAGCTCAAAATTCTAAGCTCCATCATCTAAAAGCGCTGGATCTTTGCATGTATAATACTTGGCTATCAAAAGTAAATTGACAACTTAGTAACCATAGTAACCAGTTTCCATGAAAACCCAGCAACTGCTTTTGCAAGAGAATGTAAAAGGTGCAGATTTAAACAAATTAAAATCAATCCAGTGTGCTAGGCTCAGCATGTAACAGGAAAAGAGCTTTTCTTGCCTGCAATTTCACTCGAATTAACATTTGTAAATTAATTGCATACAAAGGTGTCCATATCCTAAAAACATTAGGTATTTGATAATAAAGTAGAACAATTCTCTGCATTTCATATGGAGCATTTTAAAGAAGTGTTACCTCCCCTCTGGTTTTTTACATGGAACTCACTCCTCTCTGGGTGGGCAACTTTTTCACGCACAGGGTGATGAGTGTATGAAATGAACTGCCAGAGGAAGTGGAGGCTGGTACAACTACAACATTTAAAAGACACCTGGATGGGTACATGAAAAGGAAGGGTTTAGAAGGATATGGGCCATATGCTGGCAAATGGAACTAGATTAATTTAGGATATCTGATTGCCATGGACAAGTTGGACTGAAGGGTCTGTTGCCATGCTGTACAGCTCTATGACTATGTGATTCCATGGGAACTGCCTAATGCCTTATCCAAATGGTTATTTTTAATGCATGATTCTGTGTCATAGCCTTTTGCACCATACGGGACATTGCAGCAAAGTTCCCTGCACTGTTCACACATGCTATTTTCCAGACTAGTAAGTCTGAAGGAAGAAATGAAAGAGTTTGCATAAAATTACACATATAGAAATCACAACATCACACTTTAACCCCAACCATTTTTAAGTACATTTCGATGGCAGGTGAGGTACTTTAATCTTCCATCTTAATTCCATTAATCTTACACATGCCCACCAGAATATTATCCATGAAGATATTATCAACACCATCTACCATTCCAAGCAATCTTTCATTTGCTTGCCATTTTAATTCACCATCTTGCTCTCATGCTTACATTTCTATCATCAGCCTGTTGCAATATTCCAGTGAAGCCTATTGTAATCTGGAGGAATAGCAGCTCATCTTCTGTTTACAAACTTTACAGCCTTCTGAACTCAACACTGATTTGAATAACTTTATCTTGATTTTTTTTGCAAATGCCAGTTTCTATCTTACTTTTATGTTTTTGCTTTCAAACCTTGATTTCCTTTATTCTTCCTTTGACACCTAATCTAGTTCTATGCTACAAATGTTATCACCTGTTTGCCTTTTGTTCCATGACAAGTTGGTTAATTAATATTATATGCTTGTTTTTTGATCTACCAGGCCCTGCTCTCTTACATTACAAATTAGTAACAAAAATGAGTTCTGAGGAAGGGTCACTGGACTCTAACTTTTGTTTGCTTTCCACCAATGCTGCCAGACCCGCTGAGGCCTTTAGCACTTGCATTTTATTTCACATTTTTGGCACATCCATATGTTTTGCTTTTATATCATTTTAAGAACATGGACCAGTCATATCCAGCCTCTTATCGGTAATTTTTTTGTTTGCCTCTATGGAGAAGTGCCTTCAGTTTAACATTTCCTCTGAAGGCCTTGTCAACATCAGAAGGACAGCACTTAAACCAAATTGACATACATGCATATGTTGTGATGAAAAGCTGCCTCCACAATGGTAGTAAAATGATCTCTCAGTGCCTGCAATCGTGATGTTATTTCATAGAAATAGACCATCACCAACCAGACCAGCTCAGATTAAAAACATTTCTTCATTAAAATGGTGCAGTGAAGGTGCTAGAAAGAGTACATTGAAAGATATACAGTGCAAAATACTTCAACAAGGTACCACCGTGGATTCCAGCAGTCTATCACTTCAAAGATGCTATCAGACCTGCTGAGCTTTTCAAGCGACTTCTGTTTTTGTTTATCACTTCAAAGATCTTTTTTCAAATCGTCTGTTCTCGCTTTTGGACTGCTGAAAGGATTCCAAGTGACAACTGTAAAACAACTTTGAGAGTCCTTGGGCATTAGCAGATTAATCAAGGGCACTGAGCCCTCATGGGTCACTTTACATAAGGGTAGGATTAGGCCATTCAGTCCATTGAGCCAGTTGTGCCATTCTTGATCATGACTGATCATCTCTTCAATGCTACTTTCCCGCATTATCTCCATATCCCTTGCACCTCACCTGGATGGCAGCTAGAGGATGCCAATCGGGGTCAGAAGCCTCAGCAGCAAGGTACCAATTGTTAAAAACACCTTTACTTGCTTAGCTCAGAGTTTTACTGATTGAAGAAGCTTTATTAACCTATGGCATCAATTGCTTTGAGAAACAAGATTGCCTAGTTTTGAAATGTTGCTGAAAATGTGTTGCTGGAAAAGCGCAGCAGGTCAGGCAGCATCCAGGGAACAGGAGAATCGACGTTTCGGGCATAAACCCTTCTTCAGGAATTTTGAAATGTTGACTATCAGACTTCCTAAAGTTTCACTTGATGATCAGGCCCCTCAATAGGAAATGATGGTAGATTCAACAGTCCATTTGCTGCTGCTTGCTTTGATAAAATACACAGGCGCTTTAAATATGCAGAAACTGCATAACCCATTCCTCTAGTTAATAACCTTAGGACATGCCTTTCTAACAATTTAAATTGTTTCCAGCATTGGAAATAGGGAATGAAAACTTAAAATTTCCACCCCTGCTAGGTGAATCATCAGAAACATTTCAAACACGAAATTACAGCAGAATTAATACCAAGCTTGTTGACCAACACGGGCTCCAGGTTCAGTAACACCTTGAATTTCAAGCTGTCATGCTTGTTTCAAGTTTCTCCATGGAGTCATTCTTCCTGATCTCTATAATCTCTTCCAGCCCTACAATTTACCAATTCTTCATATGTGCATAACCTCAATTTCCATTGGTCCATCTCCAGGAGTCATTCCCAGACATTTAGTTCTGGAATTTCCTTAACAAATCTATCCTCTCCTACTTTAAGGTGTTCCTTAAATCCTAAGTTTGACTCCAACCCTTTGGCCACTTGTTTGAATTATTTTTTATGTGGCTCAGAATCATTTTTAAAAAAATAATGTTCCTATGATGCTCTTTGGACATTTTACAATGTTAAAAATGCCATGTAAATACCTGCTGGTGTTATAATTGAAACATTATAATTTACAGAAAATGCTCCATTTATAAATGTTCATATCAAAAACCTTTGTATTTGGACGTGGCTTTTTAAATGTTAAGCTTATTTTCATTTGCCACATATTCTGAGAAAATACATTACCGAATCTACAAAATCATTATAATACCTCACAGTTCAGCACAGAAATCCTGTAAAATAACTTACTAGACACCTGCAATGCAGTGTTGACACAGGCACTGACTAATGCAGTCTGATCACTGCATTGTAGTGAGGCTTAATGGATTGAATGCAGCAATGACTTTCTTGGGGAGGGAAGCAAATATTTATTCTATTTCCAATGTATTTATTCAAGGTCAGAATAACCAAATACATAACACGGACATTTCAGAAAAGAAAAATTGTCTTACCCAGATTGGACAAAAAAAATGCAATTTTTTTTGAACAAAGTACAATTGAACTGTTTATAGGTTTTAAAAGTCTCCCAGCTTCTGCTGTAACTGAAATTACCGATTGTTCAAATGTGGGAGTCATAGGGAAGAGATGGAGAAAGCATCTTACAAAATGAAGCTCTCAAGAAATATCGATGATTAATATTTGTTAAAAAATAATCTCATACCATTTATACTCAGTGTTATAGAGTTATAGAGTATTTACAGTACAGAAGGAAACCCTTCAGCATACTGTGTCTGCACTGGTCGTCAAGTGATTATTTATTCTAATCCCATTTTCCAGCATTTGGCCCATAGTATTGAATATTGTAGTGTTTCAAGCGCACAGCTCAATATTTAAATATCCCGAGGCACCTGCCTCTACCACCCTTACAGGCAGTGAGTTCCAGACATGCATCATTCTCTGGGTGGAAAAAAGTCCTCAAATACCCTCTGACCTTCTGTTCCTTACCTCAAAACCACACCCTTGGTTACTGACCTCTCTATAGAAGGGAAAAAAAGTTTCCTCTGATCTCTGTTTCTCAAAAATTTGTACTCCTCAGTCAGGTACAATGTAAAATGGATAAACATAATTTCACGTACCATAATGATAATATTCATCCTCTGAGCAGGAGCCAGTAGAAAAATAAACAGCATTGGACATTGCTTGTGTGGCCATGGATCGTAACAGCTTATTCACCTGAGGATCATCTGGATCTTCTGCCATATCCAGAGAATCTGCCAAAGCCTTGTTGGAGCTAAAAGTGGTCAATATAAACATTTTAAATAATATGTGTACATTTGTCTGTGCCAGAGAGATCACAAAATTTCCTGCTCCAGCTTAATTTTATACACAACAAAACTGTGGAATTCCTTATATTGCATCCCCCTCCAAACCCAAATACTCCAAAACAAGGTTGTGGTTTGCTTACTGAGCTGGAGGATTTGTTCTCAGATGTTTCGTCAACATGCTAGGTAACATCATCAGTGAGTCTCCATTGAACGTTGGTATTCTGTCCCACTTGCTATTTGTGTGTCTTGGTCTTGAAGGTGAACCTTCAACGACAAGACTGACAAACAAATCAACGGAACACCAATGGTTCACCAATATCAGGATTCCTGGCAGAAGCAGTTATGCAGAGGTTAGAAAAAACAGCCCTCCCCATGATCCAGCCCAAGCTTTGAGTGCACTATGTGGATGACACCTTCGTCATCACAAAACGCAACATATTAGAAGAAACCCACAAACACATAAACAACATCCATACCAGTATAAAGTTCACCAGAGAGGAAGAGAACAATAACAGACTCCCCTTCCTAGGTACCACAGTAGAATGAACAGCCAATGGAGAGTTGCAGGTAAGTTTCTACAGGAAAGCAAAACACACTGACCAGATACTCAAGTACAGGAGCAACCATCCCAACACCCACAAACAGAGCTGCATCGAACATTACTTAAATGAGCCACAACAACCGCAGCACCCAGGGACTATGAGAGGCACGGTGGCACAGTGGTTAGCACTGCTGCCTCACAGCGCCAGAGACCTGGGTTCAATTCCCGCCTCAGGCAACTGTCTGTGTGGAGTTTGCACATTCTCCCCATGTCTGCGTGGGTTTCCTCCGGGTGCTCCGGTTTCCTCCCACAGTCTAAAGATGTGCAGGTTAGGTGAATTGGCCATACTAAATTGCCCGTAGTGTTAGGTGAAGGGGTAAATGTAGGGGAATGGGTCTGGGTGGGTTGCTCTTCGGAGAGTCGGTGTGGACTTGTTGGGCCAAAGGGCCTGTTTCCACACTGTAAGTAATCTAATCTAAAAAAAAACACTTCTACAAAGTATTCAAGAATAACAGGTGCCTGATAAGTACAATCCACCAATTCTTAAACAACAACCTAAACAAGAAAACACAATATGCCCAGAGGCTCTAGCCACACTACCATACATTAAAGACATCTCAGAGATGATGACCAGACTTGGCATCATGGTAGCCCACAAAGCTACCAACACACTGAAACAGCTATTGATGAATCTAAAAAGGATGATGTACCAACAACCAGCAGAATGAACGTCATGTATAAAATGCAAGGACTGCAAC
This sequence comes from Chiloscyllium plagiosum, assembly GCF_037043375.1. Taxonomy (NCBI): domain Eukaryota; kingdom Metazoa; phylum Chordata; class Chondrichthyes; order Orectolobiformes; family Hemiscylliidae; genus Chiloscyllium; species Chiloscyllium plagiosum. The sequence continues at coordinate 2,811,520 of NW_028270177.1, read as the reverse complement.
AAACATTACATCAAACAGACGGGCAGGAAACTAGCCACCAGGATACAGGACCATATATCACTAGTATCCTTACACGCAGCCGAAGAGGGACACCAATTCGACTGGGACAATGCAGGCTAAACAAAGATGTGCATGGGAATTTCTAGAGGCCTGGCATTCAAACCAGAACTCCATCAACAAACACATCGATTTGGACCCCATTTACCAATCTCTCAGAAAGAGAAGTGGTATCACCCACCACAACAGACCAAGACATATAAACAGCAAGTGGGACAGAGCAACAGCACTTCCAACGGAGGCTCACTGATGATGTTACTTAGCATGGTGACAAAATGTCTAAGAACCAGCTCAGCGAGCAAACTTACAACCATAATCCAGTAAATTAAAAATTCAAGGTTGCCTTCATCGAATTAATCATTTCTAATTTACCTAGTCTACTTTCCTACTTTTACAACATTGGCGGTGTCCTAACTGGGCCTTTGTACTTGTCTTACATTTCTCAAAATATAGTCACGAAAATCTACTCATTGGCAACTTTAATCTATGTATTACCGTGTATCTATTTTGAATCCCTTTGCTTTTGCACAATCAATCAGCTGAGCGAAGAATTCCTGCTGTGGTGGAGGATGACAACGCAGCAAGGCTTGATGAGGTAATTTCTCAGTTATCTTCTTTGCCACCCAGTGGTTGGCCAGAATCATACACTCTGCTACAGTCTCGTGCACTTCCAGTGGCTGCTTCGGGACCAGGTCACTAATATTCTTCTTTTCATCTAACTGTACTCGTAATTCCATGCCCTCCAGCTCCAGTGCACCGCCAAGTGCACGTTTTGCTCGAATGTGGCGAGCTATTTCAGTCAGCTTCTCTACAGCCCATATCAGATCATTTAATATTCTATGTTTGTCTTTCTCTTCACGTCCTTGGAGTTCAGGGATATCATCCATAATATGGAGATCCCCATCTAACAAGGCTTGGGCAGCTTCATAGTACATCTTGTATGCAGACTTTATAATGGTTCGTCCAAACCACACTTTAAGGACCTCATAGTTAGTTTTGTCCAATTCCCATAACACACTGACTGCATACCTTAAAAACAAAATAAATACAGAAGACTAGCTTTAATTTTAAATAGATATTACAGCAAACTATACACAAATAATTGAGTTCAAAATAAATAAGTATCATGGCTAATTTTTAAAAACAATCATTTTGCACAGAAATACGTTTCCCCCACTCTTTGGGTCAAATTCTCATAATTTTTTCAATATTGGCTATCATAATTATTTTATTACACACATTTGTGTTAAACAAACCCTAGGAACATTAGTTGTTAATCAGAAGAGGCACTATCTAGATATAAAATGCAAGATGAACCAATGAAGATCAACTCCATAATGTGACAGGCAAATATTAGACCTTTTCTTCATTAGAGTTTGTCATTGCAAAAGAATTGTTCAATAGATGTGTCAATTGGAAACCTGACAGTTTCCTGATTGGGCAAAGCATAAAACTTTACCATGTAAACTCTCTCTCCCACCCCTTGCCTCTTCATCCAATCTTCCAGCAGTTACACTGCTCCTTTACCGTGGCTGGAACAGTTAACTGCTCTCTGTCAGAACAAAAGAATCAAAGAACTATAAATCCTTCTAATCCAAAAAATTGACCTCTTTCTTCATTGGTATTTGCAAATCTAATATAGTTGAGACTTACCTGTCAGCACCTCCAAGTAAAGAACACAGGTCAGCACTCAGGATAGAAGGTAACATATCATAACGACGATCTGCGAGGTAACAAGTTGTTGCCCTAGAAGAAAATGGCAGGCATTCACAAATGAATATTAAGTGTACAGAAATAAAATTGCACCAGTGATTGTTGTGGTTCTGTTCGCCGAGCTGGGACTTTGTGTTGCAGAAGTTTCGTCCCCTGTCTAGGTGACATCTTCAGTGCTTCGGAGCCTCCCATGAAGCACTTCTGTGTTGTTTCCTCCGGCATTTATAGTGGTTTATCTCTGCCGCTTCCGGTTGTCAGTTCCAGCTGTCCGTTGCAGTGGTCGGTATATTGGGTTCCGTTGTCAACAGAACGAGGACATGCCGCAACCCAAAGGACTAGCCACACTACCATACATCAAAAGCATTTTCGAACTGACAGCCAGACTACTGCGACCATTAGGACTCATAACAGCACACAAACCAACAGCCACTCTCAGACAACAACTCACCAGAATGATGGACCCAATACCCAGCATGAGGGAAACCAATGTAATGTACAAAATCCCATACAAGGACTGCACAAAACACTACATAGGACAAACAGGAAGACAGCTAACGATCCGCATCCATGAACTAGCCACGAAACGACACGACCAGTTATCCTTCGTAGCCACACACGCAGATGACAAGCAACATGAGTTCGACTGGGACAACACTACTATTATAGGACAAGCCAAACAGAGAACAGCCAGGGAATTCCTAGATGCATGGCACTCATCCACAGATTCAGTCAATAAGCACATCGACCTGAACCCAATATACCGACCACTGCAACGGACAGCTGGAACTGACAACCGGAAGCGGCAGAGACAAACCACTATAAATGCCGGAGGAAACATCACAGAAGTGCTTCATAGGAGGCTCCCAAGCACTGAGGATGTCACCTAGACATGGGACGAAACATCTGCAACACAAATTCCCAGTTCGGCGAACAGAACCACAACAACGAGCACCCGAGCTACAAATCTTCTCACAAACATTGCACCAGTGATGCTCAGCAGTCCTTTCCAGAGATCATAACATTTACACATCTTCACAACAGGGAAGCAGTGGCAACTGGCAGATACCACAGAAGTATATAAATAAGTAGATTTACTAATTTTCCATTTGTAGCACCCTCAGGTGTCTTAGCTCTGGGGAATCTGACAGATCAGTCTGCAATGCTACTGTTTCCTTTGGGGCCATTTAAGAATACACAGGGCTGCTCCCCATCGGTGAAGTCATCAGAATAGCATTGGTGGGAATTCCCAACTCAGAAAAAAAATCCATCAATTAATGAAAATATCAAATACATTTATGATAAATGAATTAAGTTTTGATGAGATAGTACTTTAAACAAAATTTACTCCCCCAAGGATTTCCCATTTAATTGTTTCAATCACAGTAACTGTGTTTTTTTTTATTTTAAACTACCTTGATCGAGCTTCCAGATCTGTATTTGAATTTAATTTAACAAAGTGTGTGACATCAGCAATGTGAACTCCCAGCTCTAGATTGTCATTAACTAATCTGCGAACAGATAATGCATCATCCACATCCTCACAATCCTTGGGGTCAATGCTGAACACCAGATGAGTGTTCCTTAAATCAACTCTCTGGGCTTGCTCCTCCGTATCAATCTTCCAAGGATTCTCGGGAGTGTTCACTGGCATCTCACGCAGCTACAGAGTGTAACAAACAAGTTAAAAACATATACTGTATAGTGAACATTATAGGTTGTTCTGTTATAACGCGACAGTTGTGTTACTCTGCAACATCGTGCCATGGAAAACCACTGTAGAAAAGTGCACTGTCGAAGATCGCTAATAGAAAATCTCTATACCCGTTCAGTAGAAAGTTTGCAACATCCAAATAATGTCCACAATTCGCCAATCACGTTATAGCCAATTTGCGCTGACCAAACATGCGTTATAACAGAAAGACCTGTATTTCAATTTTCATTTCAGTAAAAGAAAAGTTCAACTATTTTATGTTTAATTTTTCCTTTTCAGATACACACATGGTATAGATTCATCAGCAAGCCTATGTCTCTGTTTTGAACAATAAATACAAATCAAATTTCTTTAACACCACCCCAATGCACTACAGTCCAATAATCTGTGATCTCTGCCAGTCTGACTTAGGAACAGTGACCAGGGACAAAGAAGAATTCAAAGATTAACTCCGTAATCTCTCCACAACTCGGAAATGCAGGAGGGAATATGCCTGTCCTCCAGTTTTGTGCCTTCCTCCAACACTGTGTTTAAGATTGGTGAACTCACTTCAATGAATTGTGAAACAAGCTATCTTCAGCTATTTCATAAATGACCTTCTTTCCAGCATAAAGTCAGAGGCCAAAGCTAGAGAAGCATGTACAGCTCTGGAATGCACATTAAAAGGAGGGAGTTGACTGCATCGGAGAGGGTGCAGAGGAGAATTATCAGAATTTGCCTGGGCTGCAGAGTTTTAATTATGAGAGTTTGGATAGAATGGGGTTTGTTTATCTTAGAGCAGAGTAGCCTGATGTGAAACATGATTGAAATATATAATCATATGAGGGGCATAGACAAGGTAGACAGGAAGGAATCTTTCTCCTTGCTGGAGGGATCAGTGACTAGGAAGCACAGATCTAAGGTAAGGATTTGAGACTTAGAGAGGATGTGAGGAATTTTTTTTTCCACTCAGTGGGTGGACAAAATCTGGAACTCACTGACTTTAAGGTTGGTAGAATCCAGATTGTAAGTTTGCTTGCTGAGCTGGAAGGTTTGTTTTCAGACATTTCATCACCGTGCTAGGTAATATCATAAATGAGCCTTCAGTGAAGCGCGGTGTTATGTCCTACTTTCTATTTACATATCTTGGTCCGAGACTGAAATAGAAAGCAGGACATAACACTAGTGGTTCACTGCAGGCTCACTGATGATGCTACCTAGCATGGTGACGAAATGTCTCAAAACAAAATCTTCAGCTCAGCGAGTAAACTTACATAGAACATAACATCGCAATACAGGCCCTTCGGCCCTGGATGTTGCGCCAACCAGTCAACCTGAGCTACAAATCTTCTCTAAACATCGGTGGTAGAAACCCTTGTAACACTTAAGTATGTAGATGCACTCTTGTAATGCCAAGGAAGATCAAGGCTTTGGGCTAAGTGATAGAAAATAAGGTTGGAATAGCTAGGTGGTTGTTTTTGACCAGTACAAACTCAATGGGCCATTCTTTCCAATATGTGTCTATGGATGTTTGTTGATAATTGCACAGTGTACAGCACCATTCGTACTTCCTCACATACTGAAGCAGTACATGTTCAAATGCAGCAAGATCTGACCAATATCCAGACTTGGACTGATAGGAAGCAAGCAACGTTTACATTAGACAAGTGCTAGGCAAAATCACCTCCAACAAAACAGGATCTAACCACTGTCTCTTGACATACAATGGCATTACTATCACTGAATACCCCATTATCAACTTCTTGATGGTTACAACTGAGCAAAAACTGAATGGACTAGCCATATAAATACAGTGGCTGCAAGAGAAGATCAGAGGCTAGGAATTCTGCAAATCACTTCCTGACTCCCCAAAGCATGTTTGCCATCTACAAGGCCCACGACAGGAGTGTGACCAAGTACTCCACTTTTGCCTGGAAAGCTGCAACTCCAACAACATTCAAGAAGTGTGAACTATCTAGGAAAAAGTAGACAGCTTGATTGACACTACAAATCCAAACATTCACTCCCTCCACCACTGATGCTTAACAGCAACAGTATACACTATCTACATGATGCAGTGCAGAAATTCACTAGGACTCCTTAGGTAGCATTTTCCAACCTATGACCACCACAATTTAGAAGGACAAGGGCAGAAGATACATGGGAGTACCACTACCTGCAAGTTCCCCATTAAACTATTCACCATCCTGACTTGGAAATACATTATCATTCCTTTGGTCACTGAGTCAAAATCCTGGAACTCCCTCTCGAACAGCACTATAGGTCTACCTACAACAAACAAACTGTGTCTTCAAGAAGACACTTACCACCACCTTCGCAAGGGAACAAAGAGTGGACAATAAATGGCCAGTGACAACTACATCCCAAGAAGGAATAAAATAAATGCATTGAGCCAAAGGGCAGTCCTTAACCATGACATTTTTATAATACACAAAGTGGATTATTGATTTCTCCTTAGGACATGAATATGATCGAACTACACTCTGGGACTCAAAGCCTCTCTTACAATTCTGCTTTTTCACAGAACCTAGAGGCTCACATACAACTAAATTCAAATCTTCTCCAGACACAATATTTTTACATCAAAATGCTTATTTTTCATCTTGATATCGTCCTTTACCTCAACACCTTACCGATGTCAGGGCACGACTAACGAGTAGCAACATGCAACTTTAGCCAAAGCTGAATGTTCTTCAACTGCAGTTGCTGGAGATCTAATACAAAAAGACCATAAAGTACTGGAGTAGAATTAGGTCATTCGGCCCATAGATTCTGCTCCACCATCCAACCACGGTTGATACATTTTGCAACCCCATTCTCCTGCTTTCACTCTGTAACCCTTGATCCCACTACAAATCAAGAACTGATTAAAAACTGTCAATGCCGGAGAAACTTGCCAGGTCCAATTTCAAAGAAAAGTTATATTTGACTTGAAACGTTAACTCAAGTTTCTTACTCCACAGATACTGCTGGACCAGCAGAGTTTCCCCAGCACCTCTGTTGTTAAAATCGGCATCAAGTCAGCATAGATTGGAGTTTAAATTGGAGACCTTCCTAGGTATGTATTGGCTCAATACCAGGTTATACCATGCAATTACCCACTAAGATAAAATAAACTTGCATTATTGTAGCACCTTCCACATTTGTAAAGCATCTTAAAATACTTTTGCAAACAATTACCTCTGAAGTGTTGTCACTGTTGTTACGCAGTCAAACAATGGCAGATTTCTACAACTAGCCCTAAGATAAATGACAGCTTCACTTATTTTCAATTGTATTTGTCGAGGAATTAATGTTGGTCACAGAGTATGCAGAAATGCTGCAGTTGTTTTTCAAATTCTGCCATATTTAAATAAATACCTACCTGAATATACAGGCTGAGATTAATTTAAGGTAGCATCTTTGGCAATGCAGCAATGCCTCAGGACAATAGTAAAGTAGTATCCTAGATTTTGCAGTCATATAATTTGAAGCAGGAATTGTATCCACATCCTTCTGTTTCTGAAGCACTGTCTGCTGCACTGAGCCAAAATAACGCACAACACTTTATCAAATGAATACCTGCTGTATGAGAAGATAGGTGTGCTACTTGCTGCTCCTTGGATGCTGCCTGAACTGCTGTGCTCTTCCAGCACCACTAATCCAGTACTTGGTTATAGTGACAAAGTCCATCCTTTGGACTACTGAATGTCCAATAATTAGTTTTGTCATTTATGTTTAAAATTCAAGCTCTATTGTATAGAATCAGTGTACATGAATTCTACTGTTAACAACATCAATTAAAGAATTACATTTCTTTAAATGATAAGATTATATAAAAAGGTTAACCTGGGCTTCAGAGAAAGGGTTAACTGAAATATTGTTTTCAACAAGAATAGCTGCAATTTCTGTCTCAAGGTCACCAGCTCTTCCAAGAACCTTCACAAAGTGTCCATTGGGATAAAGAGAAGTGGAATCCCAGGAATCAATGCGTACAATAATTCGACAATCCTGTGTAATTGGGAAAATAAAAAAAAATAAGCCTTCTTTTTGAGTATTGCAATACTCCAATATTGATAAATATGTACAAGTACAGTGCCTAAAAGACAGAGTAGCAATTCTCTTTCGTGCACTTCACTCCAGGTACATACTTGATTCAACCAACAGAATATAATTCTACATTTCCACAGCTGCAGGGTGGCAATTGAATAGAGTTGGACAGAAGAAAGAAAACAAATAAAACAGAAATCAAGAAAAAAACTACACAATAACAATCTCCTTGATACAAAAATAGATTCTGAAAGGATAAGGATCCAAGAGATGCTATTGTGCCAAACATCTACAACATACCTCATCTGAAAAGACAATACTGAAAAATTAAAAAGTCCAATGGAAATAAGTTACAATGATCCATTCTATATGAATGATAAGGTGCCTTCCTACCTTATGGGTGAGATTCTCAATGATTACTTTGCATCAGTGTTCACTGAGGAGAGGAACATGATGAATCTTGAAGTTAGAGGTAGAAGTTTGTTTATTCTGGATCATGTTGACATAAGGAGGGAAGATGTGTTGTGTAGGCTAAAGGATGTTAAGATGGACAAATCCCCAGGACTGGATGGGATCTATCCCAGGATGCTGAGGGAGACGAGAGAGGAAATAGCTGGGGCCCTGACAGATATCTTTGTAGCATCCTTAAATACAGGTGAAGTGCTGGAGGATGGGAGGGTTTCTCATGTTGTCTCCTGCACAAGGGTAGTAGGGATATTCCAGGTAACTACAGACCAGTGAGTCTCATATGTCAGTGGTGGGAAAGCTGCTAAAGAAGGTACTGAGGGATAAAATCTATTTATATTTGGAAAAGAACGGGTTTATCAGTGATAGGCATCATGGTTTTGTGCAGGGTAGATCGTTCCTGGGAGTGATATACATCCTGGGAGTGATGAGGTATGTTGTAGATGTTTGGCACAATAGCATCTCTTGGATCCTTATCCTTTCAGAATCTATTTTTGTATCAAGGAGATTGTTATTTGTGATATACATAAATGATCTGGAAGAGGGCAATGTTGGTCTGATCAGTAAGTTTGCAGATGACACGAAGATTGGTGGAGTAGCAGAAAGCATAGAAAGAATACAGGAGAATACAGATAGACTGGAGAGCTGGCGGAGGAGTTCAACTCAGGAAAATGTGAGGTGATGCATTTTGGGAAGTCTAATTCTAGAGCGAACTATGCTGTGAACGGAAGAGCCTAGGGAAGAGTTGATGAGCAGAGAGATCTGAGAGTTCAGGTACATTGTATTCTGAAGGTGGCTGCACACTTGGATAGAGTGGTCAAGAAAGCATTTGGTATGCTTGCCTTCATTGGGTGGGGTATTGAGAATAAGAGCTGGCAAGTCATGTTAAAATTGTACAAGACTGGTTCAGCCACATTTAGAATACTGTGTACAATTTTGGTCGCCACATTACCAAAAGGACGTGGACGCTTTGGAGAGGGTGCAGAGGAGGTTTACGAGGATGTTGCCTGGTATGGAAGGTGCTAGCTATGAAGAGAGGTTGAATAGGTTAGGATTGTTTTCATTAGAAAAAAGAAGATTGAGGGGATACCTGATTGAAGTCTACAAAATCATGAAGGGTATAGACAGGGTGAATAGAAAAAAGCTTTTTCCCAGGGTGAGGGATTCAATAATGAGAGATCACGCGTTCAAGGTGAGAGGTGAGAAGTTTAAGAGGGATACATGCGGAAAGTACTTTACACAGAGGGTGGTAGGTGTCTGGAACACGTTGCCAGCAGAGGTAGTAGAGGCAGGCACGGTAGATTCATTTAAAGTGCGTCTGGACAGATGCACAAGTAGTTGGGGAGCAGAGGGATACAGATGCTTAGGAATTGGGCGATAGGTTTAGACATTGGATTTAAATCGACTCAGGCTTGGAGGGCTGAAGGGCCTGTTCCTGAGCTGTGAATTTTCTTTGTTCTCACAGACATGCTTCATAATATGCACAAAGTTCATGAACCTCAAATATCAAGAGTTTTTGCCAGGGGTGCAAGAGTAGCAAATTTATTTATAATTCCCACCTGCAGGGATTCAGCTTGCTGGGTGCTGATCCTTATTCTAGGAATTCTATAATCCCAAGGTGTCACTAGGATCTTCCGAACATTTTTACCCTGAGATTGTATATCTTCTTTTGGTGGAAAGGATGCAACATAATCTCGCCAGTTCCTCTGAATAATTCCAACCACTTTACCTATAGATGAAAAGGCAATGTTAATTTGAATCTGTTAGCAAAAATGTAGGTGACATTTTCATCTTTTAACACTGTTGTTTTGTTCACATTGGATTACTACTTAAGGAAAATAGCTAGGGGATGAAGTAATTAGCTGTAAAACTTAGTCAGGGAAATTAGACACTTGCACTTCTACCATTTTCTCTTCTTACTAATGACTAAAAACCAGAAGGGAAAGATTTAAAAGGGACCTAAGGGGCATTTTTTCTTTAAACGCAGAGAGTGATGTGTACATGGAATGAGCTACCAGAAGAAGTACAAATACAACATTTAAAAGGCATTTGGATGGTTATATGAAAAGAAAGAGTTTAGAGGGATATGGGCCAAATTCTGGCAAATAGGACTGGATTTATTTAGGATATCTGGTCTGTATGAACAATTTGGACCCAAAGGTCTGTTTGTGCTGTATATCTCTATGACTCCACAGCACAAACTCTTCTGTTGTCCTGGGTTAGCAATACACATTTCTAATAATAACGTATGCTATTCAGAATGGGCTGTTGTGAGGTCAGGTTTCAGTTCCAAATGTAAGAATGTTTACTACGGGGGACTGGTTTTTGAACATTTCCCTCACAAATCAGAATAGACAACATACAGGAAAGAACTTCCAAATATAAATACTGAATCTCAATTTTAACTGAAGATGAAAAGATCTACAACACAAAGCTCTAAAAACCTTGCAAGTATGGCTATTAGTACGACTGCCAAGCAGAAGCAATCATAGCATCTCTTGATTGCCATTCCCTTGAAACATTCAAGGACTGTTTACTTAGATTGTTGAAAAAGGAAACTGGTTTACACTTAAATGCGAATTGATTAATTGATCAATCGTATCCTACCTGTAGCCATTGGTTCACTTTCAGTTTCTTCAGCTGTCTTCTCCTCAGACTCCTTCTCACATAACACAGAAACTCTTCCCTTCCATTCATTCCTTGGCAGCAATTCGACAGCTACTACATCACCTTGAATGGCACGGTTTCGAGCCTTAGTGCCACAGATGAGGATGTCCATTTCAAGTTCTGGCAGACAACAGCAAACAAACTGGTACTAACAAATCACCTTTTCGAGAATTTATTTTTAGAAAAAGCCTAGTAAAATTACCTGATTTTTTGTTAGTGAATCCTTGAGTACGAACAAAGGCTTCCAACTGAGATCTGTGTTTGTTGACATTTAAAACACCCTAAGAATATAAAACAAATCCACTATTAATCCTAAAATGTGCAGGTTAGGTGGATTGAGCGTGGGAAATGCAAGGTTACAGGGATAGAGTAGTGGCTGGGTCTAGGTGGCATGCTCTTCAGAGGTTTGGTGTGGACTTGATGGGTGGAATGGCCTGTTTCCACAGAATTGGGATTCTACAACTATGTAAATTGTTTAAGAGTAGGGTTATGCTAGTTGGCATAATTTTCACTGATTTTCCATACATCTGCTGCACATTTGGCTGTTACAGACTGATAAAAACGAGGAAACAAAGGTTGGAAAAAGTTTCTGATTCCTAATATTGGGGAACCTTGGCTATAAGCAGAAACAAATAATGACTGAAAGAGCTTCAATGATTCCACCATGTTAAGTTACTAAATGGAGCGGACTTAGCTGATTTTCCTGAACTTATCATCAACGCTCATGATTTTTTAAAACATTAAATTTGTTTTAAAACATTCTTCCAAAAACAAATCAATATTCAATACATTAAGTTTAATCTTCATTTAGTACAGGAAAAAAAAATCAAGAAAAAAAAAGTTTGCTCCCTTGTATTAAGCATGCTCAATGTGATCAGCTTCTTTGAATAAGTTTTGAGCAGTGCAGAACACAGCATCCAGGCTTAGGCTGAAAAGAGACAGATAACATTCTTGCCATAGAAAATGACTATCTTTGACAAAAGAGAATCTAACTATTTGTCCTTCATGTTCAGTGGCACTACCATCACCAAATCCCCCACTATCAAGAAACTGGGGTTACCACTGACCAGAAACTGAACTGGATCAGCCCTATAAATATGATGGCTACAAATGCAGGTTAGAGACTAAGAATTCTACAGTGATTAACTCACCTGTCTTCATAATGCCTGCCTACTATCTGCCAGGCACAAGTAGAGAATATGATGAAAGGCATTCCACTTGCTTAGATGTGTGCTGTACCAGCAATACTCAAGAAGCTCAACACGGTTCAGGACGAAGCAACTTGCTCTTTTATGGCACTACGTATTTACTTGCTTCATCACTGCAGCACAGTGGCTGTCATGCAGCCATCTATAATATGCACGGCAGTGATCTGCCAAGACTCCCTCAGCAGCACCTTTGAAATCAGTGACCTCTACCAACTAGAAGGAAAAGAGCACCAGACAGATGGAAGCACCACCTGCAAGTTCCTTCCTAAGTTGCACATCATTCTGGCCTGCAATTATATCACTGTTCCTTCATTTTTGCTGGATCAAAATCCTTGACATCCCTTCCTAATAGAACTGTGGCTGTCCTACTGAGCCAGGAACTACAGTGATTTAAGAGGCAGGTCACTACCACCTGCTCAAAGGCAGCTAGGGATAGGTAATAAATGCTGGCCCAACCAGTGACACCAATATCCCATAAACCAATAAAACAAAATAATTCTGAATCTTGGTATGAAGACACAATGTTTTGTGAAGTTCAAAAGGAACATTCTGTTATCATGTGCCCACGATTGTTATTTAAGAGACTTTATCTGTGAGCTTACCTGCACATATCTCCCGGATTTGATGCCAGCTTCCAGTATTTCAAGAGGGAGATGTTCTGAATATTCTTTCCTATTCTTTTCCTGATTTTCACTTTCTCTTTCTTTCCGAGACTGAACAATAGAGTCGTACAGTTGATGTACGGCTTCCAAGTCAGGCCAAAAGTTCTCCAAATAACTCTGAAAAGAATGATGGTGATAAGAGCACAGGCTCGTGTTCATTTCCCAAAACTGCAGAATTTCCTTCAAAGGTATGTCAATGCACTAATGCCGGTAACGCAGAATAGCACAAGAATTCACTTCCAAGATGGACAAGTCAATCATAAGCTAAGGTGCTTATAAAATGCAGTTTCCAAAATGCACATACATTGCATTCACAACAAAATGACATTGAATACTGAGGGTGTAAGTGGAATTTTGGGCTTTATGAGTAGCCATGTCACTAGTGTGTTTAGACTTTGCTCCACACCAGGAATCGTCCTAGTGACCTTCTCGGAAATGCCTCCAATGCAATTACATCTTTCCTTAAATAAGGGACCAAAACTTAACACAGTACTCCAGATGTGGTCTCACTAGCATCTTGTAAAGTTGCAACAAGACTTCCCCACACTTAATATTCCAAACCTTTTGAAATAAAGGCCAACATTCCACTAATGTTCCTGATTACCTGCCGCAACTGAATGCAAGCTTTCTGTGTTTTGTGTACAAGTCACTCCCAAATCCCTGTGTGTTGCAGCTTTCTGCAATTTTGCTCCATTTAAATAATATTCTATTCTTTTGTTCTCCCTTCCAAAATAAATAACTTCGCACTTTCTTACATTATACTGTATTTGCCAACTTTTTGCTCGCTTACTTAATCTATCAATATCTTTCTTAGTGTCATCTTCAAATTTGGCTATCATTCATTTTCTTCCTCCAAGTCATTTATACTGTAAACAGTTGTGATCCCAGCACTGATCCATGTCAAACTCCACTGGTCACAGGCCACCAAGCTGAAAAAGAACACCTTATTCCCATTTGCAGGGTTAGAAGGATAGAGCAGGAAAATGGGTCTGACTAGACTGTGAAGACACAGACTTGAAGAACCAAGATGTGTAGGTTAGGTGGATTAGCCATGGGAAATGCAGGCTAATGCGGACACGCTAGGGGGATGGATCTGAGTGGGATGCTCTTCAGAAGATTGGTGTGGAGTCAATGGGCTAAATGGCCTGCTTCCACACTATGAACCAAATAGCTGTTGCTCAATGATTTGGCACAGAAGTGGGAAATACCTTTCATCACAAAGACTCTGTAACCCAACAGAGCAAGCACCAGTGAAATTAAAGACCTCTGCTGGCTACAGCAGAAAATCAAAACCATCCTTTTCAATCTGGTCCATTCCCAGTAGTGACACACCTTTTACAAATGACTCTTAAAAACATGTTTCTTAATATGAGACAGTCTACAATCTGAGGTATGCTTCCACAATTCTGAAAGTATAATTGGGCCAAGTTGTGTAAAAGGTTTCAGACATTACAAGTCTTCTGGAACCTACTGATTGAAGGAAAAATGTTAATCAAAATTCTGCATCCCTCCTTGTTTCCAATTAAGATATTTTCAATAACACAAGTGCCACCTAGGGTGACAATAAAGAATTACTATCAACAGATACATTTCTTTGCAAAGTAGAAAGCAATTCTTAATTCAACTGATTAATAATTGGAAAACATATGTAAACATGAATGGCAAAATGAACAGATATGGTCGAGGGGAGCACAGGCATGAAGGATGAGCGCAGAAAGAGAAGCAAGTTAATTGAAGTCAAAGAGACTATTTTTTCTGCAGATTTAGCAGCACTAGTGTTTTCTAGCCCAAGGTTAAGTGTTTTGAGTGACAACTCCTGAAATGAATAGTTGCTGATGTTAGTTATTGAGAATTATTAAATTGTTTGATGGAAGGTAGGTTTAAATGAATATAAAATTTTGCACCAGAACTGCAAGTTTTTGCAAAATGTCAAATGTAATCATACTCAGCACCTCCAGAAGGTACAATGAATATAATATTATTAGCATTTACCCAACTCCCAGCTTTGGACCTCATTGAAGTAGTCACCTGAAACATTAATTCTGTTCCCAACTGTACTTAAAAACTTCCCATTCCTTGCCTCTTATAGAGTAAAAGATGTACAGCACTGAAACAAACCCTTCAATCTAACTCATCCACGCCGCCCAGACATTTTCAATTAATCTAGTCCCAGTTGCTATCATTTGGCCCATATCCCTCTAAACCCTTCCTATTTATATATCCATCCAGATGCCTTTTAAATGTTGTAATTGTATCAGCCTCCACTACTTCTCCTGGCAGTTCATTCCCTACATGCACTACCCTTTTTAAATCATTCCCCTCTCACCATAAACCCAAGCCCTTTAGCTTTGGACTCTCCTACCTTGGGGAAAAGGTGTTGACTATTCGCCCTATCCATGCCCCTCATGACTTTATAAAACTTTGTAAGGTCACCCCTCAGCCTCCAAAGCTCTAGGGAAAACAGCCCCAGCCTATTCAGCCTTGCCCGATAATTCAAACCCTCCAACCCTGGCAACACCTTGTAAATTTTTTTTGAACCCTTTCAAATTTCATAACATCCTTCCTATAGCGGGGAGACCAGAATTGCATGCAGTATTCCAAAAGTGGCCACCCAATGTCCTGTACATCCTCAACATGACCACCCAACTCCTACACTCAATCCAATAACCAATAAAGGCAAACATACTAAACGTCTTCTTCACTGTCCTATCTACCTTAGACTCCACTTTCAAGGAACTATTAACCTGCACTCCAAGGTTTCTGTTTGGCAAAAATCCCCAGGACCTTACCATTAAGTATATAAGTCCTGCCCTGATCTGCTGTCTGAAATGCAGCACCTCACATTTATCTAAATTAAACTCCATTTGCAACTCTTTGGGCCCATCTGATCAAGATCCCATTGTACTTTGAAGTAACCTTATTCACTGTCCACTATACCTCCAATTTTGGTGTCATCTGCAACGTTACTAACCACCTCTTATGTTCACATCCAAATTATTTATATAAATGATGAAAAGCAATGGAGCCAGCACCAATCCTTGTGGCACACCTCTGGTCACAGGCCTCCAATCTGAAAACCAACCCTCCACCATCACCCTCTGTTTTCTACCTTCAAGCCAGTTCTGTATCTAAGTGGCTAGTTCTCCCTGTATTCCATGTGACCTAACCTTGTTAACCAGTCTACCATGAGGATCCTTGTTGTAGGCCTTACTGAAGTCAGTATAGATCACATCCACCTCTCTGCCCTCATCAATTCTCTTTGTTATTTCTTCAAAACACGCAATTAAGTTAGTGAGACAAGATTTCTTATGTACAAAGCTATGTTGACTGTTCTTAATCAGTCTTTGCCTTTCCAAATACAAGTAAATCCTGTCCCTCAGGATTCCCCCCAACAACTTGCTCACCACCAATGTCAGGCTCACTGGTCTATAGTTCCCTGACTTTTCCTTACTACCTTTCTGAAATAGTGGCACCACGTTAGCCAACCTCCAGTCTTCTGGCATCTCACTCGAGGCTATTGATGATACAAACATCTCAGCAAGGGGCCCAGCAATCACCTCCCTGGCTTCCCACAGAGTTCTAGGGTACACGTGATCAGGTCCCAGGGATTTATTCACCTTTATGCATTTTAAACTGCCCAGCACCTTCTCCTGTAATATGGACATTTTTCAAGATGTCGCTATTTATTTAGCTACATTCTATAACTTCTATATCCTTCTCCACAGTAAACACTTGACGCAAAATACTCATTTAGTACCTCCCCCCATCCACTGCGGTTTCAAATAGGTGGCCTTGCTGATCTTTAAGGAGACCTATTCTCTCCATAGTTACCCTTTTGTCCTTAATGTATTTGTAGATTCTCCTTTGGATTCTCCTTAACTCTATTTGCCAAAGTTATCTCATGTCCCATTTTTGCTCTCCTGATCTTCCTCTTAAGTGCACTCCTCCTGCTTTTATACTTTTCTTGGGATTCACTCGACCTCTGCTGTCTATACTTGACAGATAGGATAGTGAAGAAGGCATTTGGTATGCTTTCCTTTATTGGTCAGAGCATAGGAGTTGGGAGGTCATGTTGCGGCTGTACAGGACGTTGGTTGGGCCACTCTTGGAATATTGCGAGTAATTCTGGTCTCCTTCCTATTGGAAGGATGTTGTGAAACTTGAAGGGGTTCAGTTCAGATTTACAAGGATGTTGCCAGGGTTTGAATGACTTGAGCTATAGGGAAAGGCTGCAAAGGCTAGGGCTGTTTTCCCTGAAGCGTCAGAGGCTGAGGGGCATGGATAGAGAAAACAGACAAAGTCTTTTCCCTGGGTGGGGGAGTCTAGAACTAGAGGGCATAGGTTTAGAGTGAGAGAGGAAAGATATAACAGGGATCTAAGGGGCAATTTTTTCACACAGAGGGTGGTGCGCGTATGGAATGAGCTGCCAGAGGAAGTGGTGGAGGCTGGTACATTGCAACATTGAAAAGGCATCTGGATGGGTATATGGATAGGAAGGGTTTAGAGGAATATGGGCCAAGTACCGGCAAATGGGACTAAATTAGTTTGGGATATCTGGTCAGCATGGACGAGTTAGACTGAACGGTCTATTTCCGTGCTGTACATTTCTATGACTCTATATGCTTCCTTCTGTTTCTTGATCAAAATCTTAATTTCTCTAGTCATTCAGCATTCCCTACACTAACCAGCCTTACCTTTCACCCTAACAGGAACATACTGTCTCTGGTCTCTCATCTCATTTTTGAAGGCTTCCCATTTTCCAGCTGTCCCTTTACCTGCAAACATCCACCCCCAATTAACTTTTGAAAGCTCTTGCCTAATACCATCAAAATTGGCCTTCCTCCAGTTTAGAACTTTACCTTTTAGATTTGGTCTATTCTTCTCCATTACTATTTTAAAACTAATAGAATTATGATCATTGGCCCCAAAGTGCTCCCCCACTGACAGCTTAATCACCTACCCTGCCTTATTTCCCAAGTGTAGGTCAAGTAAGTCTAGTCCTGATGGAGGGTTTTCACCTGAAGCATTGACTTTCCTGCTCCTCAGATGCTGTCTGACCTGCTGTCCTCTTCCAGCTTCACACCTATCAACTTTGACTTCTAGCATCTGCAGTCCTTACTGTCTCCTAGGTCACGTTTTGCACCTTCTTTTGTACCTTGTATTGAATCAGAAAATATTTTGATCACACTTTACAAATTCCTCTCCATCTAAGCTCTTAGCACTGTGGTAGTCCCAGTCTATGTTTGGAATGTTAAAATCCCCTACCATAACCACCCTATTACTCTTACAGATAACTGAGATATCCTTACAAATTTGTTTCTCCATTTCCCACTGACTTTTGGGAGGGTCTATAGTACAATTCTAATAAGGTGATCATCCCTTTCTTATTTCTCAGTTCCACCCAAATAACTTCTCTGGACGTATTCCCAGGAATATCCTCCCTAGGTACAGCCCTAATGTTACCCCTAATCAAAACATAACAATAAATGCAACCTCTTCTTTATTCCTCTTTAATCATTAGCTCAGGAGACATAGAATATCTCAAGAGCAAAGTTGAAAAAAATAAACTTTTATTGAAAACAATAGTGAAATGGCTAATTGATTGGAAGGACTTTTTTGTAACATCAGTGTAAATAATGATGCACAATATTATAAATGGGTAGTGCTACTTGTAGCCTTTATTCATTGTATAGTTTCGGTCATGAATTCCACAAGTTGTGGCCAAGGAAGTGGATAGTATTTTCGATGATGGTTCAAATAAAATTGGACATTGTCAAGAGACCAGATTTGGAGGAATGCAGATTCCAGGGTTGGAGGAGCTTAGAATTAGGGAGAGGCCAGAGTAAGGAAGATTTGAATACAAAGATCAGAATTTTCAAATTGAGGCATTGCTTAACCAGGAGCCAGTGTGGGTCAGTAAGTACAGGGAGGATGGGTGAATTGGACTTGGTGTGATTAAAGACATAGGCAACACAATTTACACCTCAGGTTTACAGAAGGTGGAATGTAAATGGTTTGCAAGGAGTGTTTTGGAAGAGTCAGTGAGTTAACAAAGTCACGTACGAGGGCTCAAGTGGTAGATAAGCTGAGACCTGGTTAGAGTCAAAACGTCTGGCACTGGAAAAGCACAGCTGATCAGGCAGCATCCATGCAGCAGGAGAGTCAATGTTTAGGAATGATGACTCCTGATGAAGAGCTTATGCTCAAAACATCAACTTTCCTGCTGTTCAGATGCTGCCTGACTGGCAGTGCTTTTCCAGTGGTAGACTTTTTGACTCTGATCTCCAGCATCTGCAGTCTTCACCTTTACCCTGAGGCAGGGTTAGAGTCAAGTAATGTTACAAAGATGGACACAGACAGTCTTAGTGACTGTATGGCTATGTAATTGGAATTGAATATAACTGCAAGATTGCAAACTATCTAGTTCAGGCTACAGAGAATTACCAAGGAGAGAGAAGGAGTTAGTAATTTGGGAATGGAATTTGTTATAGCTTCAGAGAATACTGATCTTATAATTTTTGGAGATGGCTGATAAGTAAAACAACATTTTTGAAACAGTGGAGGTGATCCAAAAAGAAGACGGTGGTCAGTATAAATGTGGAATCTGATACTTCATGCCAGGATGATATTCTTAAGCAGCAGTATGTTGACAATCAATAGGAGAGTGTCAAGTTCTGAGCCTTCAGGTTACAATATGAGAGCAGATGAAAAGCCATTGCCAATGTAATGGAGAGAGAAATAACTGGAGAATAGAATAGACTCCTTTCATGAAATGAAAAGATTAAATGTTAGGGCTCAGTTTTCATGACTGAGATTGATAGGTCTTCACAAACAGAACCAAGATAAATGGTGTGAAGATGCCAGTGTTACACTGGGGTGGACAAAGTCAGAAGTCACACGACACCAGATTATAGTCCAACAGGTTTATTTGTAATCATAAGCTTTCAGAGCGCGGCTCCTTTGTCAGGGGAAGAGTTGATACGTGGTATCTCTAAAGTGATGCGTACAGTCAATGGTACCTGTCTCTGTGAGGAAGCCTGTCACAAAGCTACATGCCTGCTTCAGATTCCAGAGGAATATCCAGTAAAAAGGAAAGATCCCTAGAAATGAATATCCTTGTTACACTGGACCTCCATTTGAGTTTTACAAGTTGGGTAGAAACAGTATGTACCTTTTGCAAATTTTACTATTATTTTTCGTTCTGGGAGCTACTTCTCTCTGGAGTGAAACATTTTCAGCTCGCTTGGAAGACAGGCCCTTACAGAGCTCCCAATGCAACTGAAAGATTGAGCAAATATCACCTACTTCATCCTGGAAGGAGTCCAATACTTTGAGGATGATGGCCATAGTCACCCTCCCAGCCTCCAGGTAGCATTATCCTTCCCTGAGTTGGCTGCTATTTTGTAACAAATATGTAATTGCCGCCAGAACCAATACATATCTGGGGCTTTCAGAGCTCCCAGACCAGCAGGATGTAGATAGGCAAGAGACTTGGTCAGAGAAATAGCAGATGGAGTCTAATTCGGACAAATGCAAGGTGATGCATTTTAGGAGATCTAATACAGGAGGGAAGTATACAGTAAATAGTAGAACCCTTAGTAGCATCAATATACAGAGGGACATAGGCAATACAAGTGATAAGATAGTCAAGAAGGCATACTTGCCTTCATCGACTGGGACATAGAGCATAAAAATCGGCAAGTCATGTTGCCGTTGTATAGAACTTTATTCTAAATGTGACCTAACTCATGTATTCAGTTCTGGTCAGCACACTGCTAGAAGGATGTGGAGGCTTTGAAGAGGGTACAGAAATTGCTTACTCAGATATTGTCTAGTTTGCAACGTTTTAGCAATGAAGCAAAATTGGACAAGCTTGAATTGATTTCCCTTGAGGGGAGATCTGATAGAAGCTTACAAAATTATGGACAGAATGGACAGTCAGAGTCTTGTTCCCAAGATAGGACATAGGTTTAAGGTAAAAGGGGGTAAGTTTAAAGATGATGTGAGAGTTACAGAGGGTGGTAAGTGCCTGGAATGCACTACCAAAGGAAGTGGCGGAGATGTATACAACAGCAACATTTAAGAGGAATCTTGACAAATTTATGATTAGGCAGGGAATCGAGGGATATGGACCACGTAGAGACAAAAGGTTTTTAGTTTAGAAAGACATTGTATTTTGGTGCAGTCTTGGTGGGCCAAAGGGCTTGTTCTTGTGCTGTACTTTTCTTTGTTCTTGTTCATGCAACTCTACCCTAACACTGGAGCTCAATGAGATCAATGATGAAGCACAAAAGTGGGCTATACCTTAAATGATATGACAAATACTCCTTCTGTTTCACTTCCATATTTTTGAATGGCTTCTGGATCCTCGGTTACCATAACAACTGGCATCAATCCTGCAAGATGATTGTAATACCAGACTGTGGCATAGTAAATACACCTGGAATAAATAATTTGTATTTTTATTATTTCCTTTGTTTGACTGAAATGTCTAATGTTTTGTTTAACGGTGGGCTGAAGAACATACAGGGTTTTCAATACTTATCAACTTCCAACTGAGCTCAGAATGCTTTTTTCCCAAAGTTCAAATTCTCTCCAAATCAAAATACAGACAGCAATGATCAAATGATAGTACCAGATAACCACAAAATAAAATATTTCACTCAACACAAAAAAAACCACATTTATCAATAACTTCTGCCCTCCTCCAACATATACGCCCCATACTAGACCTTTCAACAACGTAGAGATCGGGTATACATCCTCTCACACACAATTCCCACCAAGTCAAGAATCCATTCAAAAGCATTATGTTGTTATACTCAAATCAAACTCTCAACATTTTCCATTATAAAAAGACTAGAACATAGAACAATACAGCACAGAACAGGCCCTTCGGCCCACGATGTTGTGCCGAACATTTGTCCTAGCTTAAGCACCTATCCAATTGCCGATTAAAGATAATTACATATTTTCCAATGATATTGCCGGGCGACTGTGTGGAATGTGCACATTCTCCCGTGTCTGCATGGGTTTCCTCTGGGTGCTCTGGTTTCCTCTCAATCCAAAGGTTAGGTGAATTGGCCATGCTAAATTGCCCATAATGTTCAGGGATGTGTAGGTTAGGTGCATGAGTCATGGGAAATGCAGAGCAATAAGGTAGGGGAATGGGTCTAGGTGGGTTACTCTTGGAGGTGTGGAGCTGTTGGGCCAAATGGCCTGTTGAAAAAAATGAAGTTTTTCTCAGAACTGTACAAATTAATTTTCCTTTTCCCTATTCTAAATCTCTTGTGCTTAATCTTGTAATTATTGCGAAAGTGGTCTCATTTACATTGGGGAGACTGGCCGCTTACTTGCAGTGCACTTCAGAGGACATCTCCGGGACACCCATACCAATCAACCCCACTGCCCCATGGCTGAACATTTCAACTCCCCGTCCCACTCTGCCGAGAACATGTAGGACCTGGGCCTCCTCCATCGCCACTCCCTTACCACCGAACGCCTGGAGGAAGAATGCCTCATCTTTTGCCTTGGAACCCTTCAACCCCATGGCATCAATGTGGACTTCACCAGTTTCCTCATTTCCCCTCCCTCACCTTACCCCAGTTCCAACCTTCCAACTCAGCGCCATCCTCATGATCTGTCCCATCTATCAATCTTCCTTCCCATCTATCCGCTCCACCCACCTCTCTGACCTATCACCTTTACCCCCACCTCCATCCACCCACTGCACTCTCAGCTACCTTCTCCCCAGCCTCACCTCTCCCATTTATCTCTCCACCCCTAAGGCTCTCTGCCTCATTCCTGATGAAGGGCCTCTGCCCGCAACATCAATTTTCCTGCTCCTTGGAAGCTGCCTGACCTGTTGTGCTTTTTCAGCACCACTCTAATCTTGTAATTATGGCGCCTCATTCTTCGTCTCCTCAACTACTGGAAACAAGATTCTTTCTACCCTGCTTTATTCTTGTTCATACATGGCTTAGGCAGTATTATTTTAATTCTTTAATTACAATTATAGCAAGATATACTTATGACAGCCAAAGCCCACTTGCTGACCATTACAAATTACTTCTTATAATTCTGAAATGTGAATGTTATCCAATTTATACATTTAAATAAAGATAATATTCTGTGCACCTTCCAAACATGTATAATATTGAGTGTGAATTAAAGACTAAAACACAAGATTTACAGTAAGCATTCAAGATTTTTAAAAAGTTCCAAACATCTCAGGTTGGATTTCAACAACAGACCTGGTCTGCCATTTTTCTAGAGATTCTCCATGCTCTCTCGGTACATATGAGTACAGCTGGAATTCATTGAAGAACAACACACATTCATGACGAGCGTCCTTCAGCAGGTTCCGCAATTTGTTGTAATGTCTGTAATGAAACAGCCAATGAATATGATCAGATTGGCTCCAATATTTTTCCATTTTACATCTTCAAAATTGTATTATTTGTTTATCTTTTTTCCCCCTCACACCTTTATTCTATCACTTTTATCATAGTGATAGAGGTGAAACAGACCCTTTGGTCCAACTTGTCCATGCCTACCAGCAAATTAATCTAGTCCCATTTGCTAGCATTTGGCCCATATCTCTCTAAACTCTTCCTATTCATTTACCCATCCAGATACCTTTTAAATCTTGTAATTGTACCTGCCTCTACCACTTCCTCAGGCAGTTCATTCTAAAAACACACCATCCTCTGCATGAAAACGCTGCCCCTCAGGTCCCTTTTCTATCTTTCCCCTCCCACCTTAAACCTTTGCCCCCTAGTTTTGAACTTCCCTACACTGGGAAAAATACCTTGGCTATTAACCCTATCCATTCCTCTCAAGATTTTATAAACCTCTATAACGTCACCCCTCAGTCTCTGACAGTTTGGGGGAAAATACCTCAGCCTACTCTGCCTCACTCTATAGCTCAAACCCTCCATTCCTGGCAACATCCTTGTAAATCTTTTCTAACCCTTTCAAGTTTAACAACATCTTTCCTATAGCAGGGAGACCAGAATTGAACATACTGTTCCAAAATAGAATCGAATAATTTGAATTGAATTTATTGTCATGTGTACCGAGGCACAATGAAAAGCTTTGTTCTGCGAACATGTAGATCACACAGTTAAGTAGCATAGATAAGTAAATAATAGGTAAACAGCGGCAAAAACAAAAACACAGGTACAGGCGAATGTTAAGAGTTTGAGAGTCCATTCAGTATTCTTACAACAGTAGTGTAGAAACTGTTTTGAAACTGGCTGGTGCGTATGTTCAGGCTTCTGCACTTTCTCCCCAATGGTAGAGGTTGTAGAAAAACATTGCCAGGGTGGGATGGATCTTTGAGAATGCTGACGGCCTTTCCTTGACAGTGAGCCTGATTCTATTGATGGGAGGTTGGCCTTTGTTATTGTCCGGACTGAGTTCACCACTCTCTGTAACCGTCTCCGAACTTGAATGGTACAGTTGCCATACCTGGTATTGATACATCCAGTCAGAATGCTCTCGATGGCACACCTATAAAAGTTGGCAAGGGTATTCGCCGTCATACCAAATTTCCTCAGCTGCCTGAGGAAGAAGAGACGTTGTTGGGCCTTTGTAACTAGTGCGTCCACATGAAGAGTCCAAGAAAGCTTGTTGTGGATGACCACTCCCAGGAGCTAGACACTCTCCACTCATTCCACCTCTGTTGTATAGGGGGGCATGAGTAACATCCTGCCTAAAGTCAATAATAAGTTCCTTGGTTTTGCCGACATTGAGAGCTGGTTGTTCTCAGTGCACCATTTCTTCAGATCTTCCACCCCCCGTCTAATACACCAATGATTTGTTTTCATTAAAACCAGTAGACATTGCTAAAAGAAGCACATTTCTGACAATGCAGCACATCCATAATACTATATTCAACCCGTAATACTACAAATTCTAGATTGTATACTGAGGCTCCATAACAGATCTCAAACCCATAACTCTGATTCAAAGACAAAAGTACTACCAATTGAGCACCAATATTGGTATTTTCTGTTTTTATTCCGTAATTTCAGCATGCATAATATTGTACAATGTGAAATGAGTTTTGGTCCATCTTAAACCAGCTATCAATGGGTATTTGTGCTCAGCTGTACGATACATATTGCCCCAATATGTTCAAGAAAACGGAACTTTGCAGGTTTACATTTAATCACAAATAAATATCTACATTTATCAGAGTCAGAATTCTTGTGATAGGTTTAGTATTATTGACTGCTGATTTTCCTGTTATCTTTACAAACACTCAAAAGGAAGAAGTGCATATTTATGTGTAATTCTACTCCAGGTGTTCTAAAGTTATATGATTGTTTTGTCTTCATATGTAAAAAAAATAGCTTTTGCTAATTGGTTGTGAAATTACAATTCCTAAGTTTTGTGAGCTTGCCAGAATGAAAGGACTGTTAATTTTCTGTGTATATAACCAATTAATGTACAAACCCAGCAAGTTCTTAAAAATAATGAAAAGGCTAAGGGTCAAATGCAGTTTGTAAAGGCAAACAGCAAAGTGGCATAAATTAATCAGTAAATTCAGGACATTCATAACTCATCACATGTCTTTTCATCCTCTGAATTTGTTAGCTAATTTGTGAAATATAAAGGCATGCATTATGGAAAATTAATGCTGTGTTAATAAAGACTTGAATCATTAACTTTATGTTGCAGAAGAATACACAGGATAACAGAACAAATGACGAATGGCACAGGATCAAAGACAAACTTCTGGTTAGTTTCACTTGGTGATATGGAAATATGTAATGAGAATCTTTAACAAAATAAATAAATTGTACTAATCTTGTTGGTTCAAAAGTAAAGCAGCAACAACTTGCATGTATATAGTGCTCTGATGGCATTACAATGTAGCAAATACTTCACAGGGACCTTTATGAAGCAAAATTTAAGGTGGAATCAAAAATGGCAAACTTTTAAGGATAAAGGCCAAAATCTTGTCAAGGATATAGGTTGCAAGCAGCATCATAAAGGAGTAAGTAAGCAGCACAATTAAGGGTCTTAGCTGAAGATATGAGGTGCGCAAGAGGGCAGGCTTGGAAGAAGATGGGAATTTGGAGTTTTATGGGGCTGAAGACGATGGAACTAATTAATAAGAAAATTAGTTAACTGAAGAAATGAATGTGGCAGGATTACAACTCAATTCTCCTTGTACAGAATGGTATTTCAACATTTGGTACAATGATGAATGTTGAGGGTCAGCTACTGGGAAGAGAGATTTTCCAATAAATACTTTGGGAATCAACAAAAGTACAATGAAAATACGCATTACTCTGCAGACTAAAGGTGTAAACCTTAACACATGAACAAGACATGATCATTCCCATGCAGCTTGCTATGTCGTCAACATTTTGATAGAGAAATTTGCCAAGTGTATGACTAACTAAATTTAGGGAGATGGTGAACACAAATACTGAGCTCTGACCTGTAATGCATTACACTTCCAACCATCATGTCTGGTTGTAAGTACAATGTTTTAACCATAAAAGAAAGGAATACTGCATCTATAATTCCAAGAAAATTAGTAATACTTAACATTTCAAGAACCTAATTGATTTTGAACAGAATGAAAGCATCGAATGACAAATGAAAAAAAAATCCAGTTTGCCAAAAGTTAATCTTACTCAAATTAGTAGCTAGACACTGATCAAAAGGGAAATGGATTTGACATTCAATTCCTGTAACAGATAAGATACTCGCAAAGAATATTTCTCTTTCACATCTAAAAATATTTGCCAATTTGGTAGAAAAGACTCCCCTGTTGTTACAGAGCTGTTTATAACCAGTCCAAGATCAGATATCAATGAAAAGTTTTCCAACTGTTATTTTCAAATAAGTTTGGAAGTTCCGATTCATTAAAGACACAAACTGTTTGAAAAGATTTAAGTTTCTATGCTATAAATTAAACAAATTGGGAAAAGTTAAGACCTGTAAAGTTGTTAAAGGCTTCCATGAAAATACCACAGAAGGTAACTGGTGGCAGCGGGCACAGAAATCCATACTGCACACAGAGGGAATTAAATGAACAACAGGGACAAAATTAACAGCAATCTGTTAAATTGACGGTCTTTGATTAAAATAGCCCAAGGCTTTTAACAGACACCCAATCCTCAAGGGAAATTTTTCAAAATGTTAGCGGGCAGTTGATTTTATTTACTGCAAATTTAACCATTTGATGACTTGAGTACACAATATTCCTTCTTGAAAATTAAAGGTATAACCAGATGTTTTGAGTTATTTGAAAAAAAATGTTCAAAATCAAGACATTTTGTTTGACGATATTGATTTTCCAAAATATTTTATGAACATTGGTTATATTATATTTTCTCAATATTGGTTATATTTTCTCAATCTTTTATTTCCAAATCTAATTGAGTTAAGTATAATTTTTCATGCAACAAATAGGACAGTGTAACCTTTAAAGCATCAAAGGCCAATTTAGTGATCACTTAAAACTGTTTACATACAAACAGGCTTATTGAATATTGTCTATTTAAGCAACAATTTGTTTTTTTATAAAACACATGTAAAATTAAAAATTAAAAGCTTAAAGAGTACTTTATAGATCTGGATTGGTAAGGGAATCAAAGATTATGGGAGAATGAAGGAGAATGGGGTGGGGAGCATACCAGCCATGATCGGATTGTGCAGCACACCCATTGGGACAAAGAGCCTAATCCTGCTCCTATGTCTTGTGGTCTTGCTCTTGAGTGGAGCAGCACTGATATTAGATTAGATTAAATTCCCTACAGTATGGAAACAGGCCCTTCGGCCCAGCAAGTCCACGCAGAACCATCCGAAGAATAACCTACCCAGACCCACTGCCCCACCCCACATTTACCCCTGACTAATGCACCTAACACTATGGGCAATTTAGCATGGTCAATTCACCTGACCTGCACATCTTTGGATTGTGGGAGAGAACTGAGCACCCGGAGGAAACCCACGCAGACACAGGGAGAATGTGCAAACTCCACACAGACAGTCGCCCGAGGCAGAAATTGAACCCAGGTCTCTCGCGGTGCTAACCACTGAGCCACCGTGCTGCCCCATGAAAGGCCAAATGGCCTCATTCCGTTTTGTAACTATTCTGTGAATCTATCATAGGAAACATAGGACAGACCATGGCTGTATTTTCTAGAAAGGAGCTAACTGAAGGAGTCCTGAGAGAGCTTTTCAAGATTTTGTCAGAGATTGATAAGTCAGACAGAAAGAAGATATTTCCACTCGTCGTTGAGATCATAAACATGAAATAGTCTCTGTGCTGTAAAAAGATTTCTAATGCTGTGTACAAGTAAATCAGCAAATTTCTACAGGTACACTTGTAAAGGACCCTTGCTAAACCTCAGCTGGAGTACTGTCTATCATTGTGGATACCACATTGCAGGAAAGATGCAAATACTTTGGAGAGAGAGCGCAGAAGTGATTTACAAGAATGGTTCCATGTGGGATTGGAAGGTTTCAGGTATAAGAAGAGGCTGAATAGGCTGGGGCTTTTTTCCCCTAGAGTGCAGGAAGCTGAGGGATGACTTGATAGAGGTTTATAAAATCATGAGGGAAAGATATAAAAGGGATCAGAGGGGTAACTTTTACACACAGAGATGGTGGCATGTATGGAATGAGCTGCCAGAGGAGATGGTAGAAGTGGGTACAATTACAATATTTAAAAAGCATCTAGATGGTTATATGAA
This sequence comes from Chiloscyllium plagiosum, assembly GCF_037043375.1. Lineage (NCBI taxonomy): Eukaryota > Metazoa > Chordata > Chondrichthyes > Orectolobiformes > Hemiscylliidae > Chiloscyllium > Chiloscyllium plagiosum. The sequence continues at coordinate 2,783,286 of NW_028270177.1, read as the reverse complement.
TAGAAAGCATTTAGAGGGATATAGCCAAATTCTGGCAAATGGGAATAGACTAATTTATAATATCTGGTTGGCACAGATGAATCTGACTGAAAGGTCTGTTTCCATACTGTATAACGTTATGACTCTACGAACAGTAGTGAGTGAAACAGAATGTGAAATTAGCCATGTTAGGACAGAGCAGTAAAAACACAGAACTGCATTGCTTTGAAACTGAATTTTGAAGAATGAAATATAGAAACTGCGGGTTTTACAAGGGAAAATGGAACATGTTTGCACGGTATATTAGGGAATGTAATGCATTGTGCAGCTGGCAAAACTTCTCTCTCTGCCAATTTGTTGTGAAAGACGTGACCTTGATTCCCCTGTTCACAGATGGCATCAAGACCTGGACAAAGTGTTAAATTTAGAAATTCAACAGAAGTTTAACTCACAATTTTTTTTTAGCCAGGAGCTACTGGCAGGTGAAGCATTAAACAGGACATAGTTACATTTGGATAATTTTAATGGTTGATTTAAACAAGACAAATCTTGGGTCTACACAACACAAGGATTATAGTGCAATAGATCCTCAACTAGGATCATGATTAACTTAAATAAAAGCAAAATACTGCAGGTAATGAAAATCTGAAATAAACCAAGAATGAGAGAGGAACTCAGCAGATCAGACAGCATCCCTGGAGAGAGAAACAGAATTAACGTTTCGAGTCTGGTATGACTCTTTTTCAGAACTGAGTTCTAGAACTAATTCCTAGTTCTAGATTCACCCACAGGAGGAAACATCTACACTGTAAAGACCCTTCAGATCTTATATGTTACAAGCAAGTCGTATCTTACACTTATAAATTCCATCAGATACAAGACTAGTTTGTCCAACCTTTCCATGTGACACATTCCCGATATTAGTTTAGTAAATCTTTTTTGAACTTCATCCAACAAAACTTAAGAATTTTCCTTAAATAAGGAGACCAATACTGTACACAGTATTCCAGATGTGGCCTCAGCAATGCACTGTATAACTTGAAAGTGTGTTGCTGGAAAAGCACAGCAGGTCAGGCAGCATCTGAGAAGCTGGAGAATCAATGTTTTGGGCATAAGCCCTTCATCAGGATTCCTGATGAAGGGCTTATGCCCTAAACGTCGATTCTCCTGCTCCACGGATGCTACCTGACCTACTGTGTTTTCCAGCAACACACTCTCAACTCTGATCTCCAGCATCTGCAGTCATCGCTTTCTCCAATGCATTGTATAACTAAAATATCAACTCCCAACTTTTATATTCAATTCCCCTCACGTTAACAGTAATATTTATTAGCTTTCCTAAGTACTTACTATACCTAATGCAAATCAATCACTAGGATACCCTGACTTCTTTGCTAGATATGTCTTTTTTATTCTTCATGCTACAAGGAGAATTTCACATTTTCCCCAAGATATTTAGCTACTCACTCAATCTAATCATGACCTAAAAATTCAATTGAAAGTTTGCCCCAATAACAATGACCATGAAACTATATTAGTTACCGCAGAACCCATCTAGTTCATCAATGTCCTTAAGGAAAGAAAATCTACCATCCTTACCCGGTCTGGTCTACATGTGAGTGTGCAGGAGAATCGACATTTCGGGTGTAAGCCCTTCATCAGGAAACGTCGATTCTCCTGCTCCTCGGATGCTACCTGCTGTGCTTTTCCAGCACCATACTCTAGACTCTAATCGCCAACATCTGCAGTCCTCACTTCCTCCTGGTCTACATATGACTCCAAATCAACAGAAATGCAGTTGACTCTCAAATAAAACAAAGGTAGCAGAAGTAGATAATTCAACCCATCACCAAGTGATCACAACAAGTCTGATAACCCTTAGCTCCACTTTCCTGCCTTTTACCCTTGATTCCTTTACTGATTAAGTACTTGTCTATCCAACCGCTTTAATACATTTAATGATACAGCCTCTATAGCTCTATGCAGTAAAGAATTAAATAGATTCAAAACCCTCTGAAAGAAGAAATGCCATCTCCTCTTTATTTTAAATGGGTGACCCCCTAATCTGGGATTGCACCTCCGGTCCTAGACTCTTCTACTAAGAGAATGATATTATTCAACAACTTCAACTCACAGACAGCAGCAATACGTGAAACAAATCAAATGTCAATTTACACAATACAAAGGAATATGAGTCACAGGAGGTTGTGACTAAAGAGTATTGCATCCAGTGATGTGACACCTTGAGTAGTGCCTCCTGATTCAGTCATAAACAGAATTAACATATTGAAGCACTAGAGGCAGTGCAGAGAAGCTCCCAACATTAATGAGTATTGTCAAAAATCTGAATTGTAAGAAAAACATTGAACAAGGTTGAGCTTTTCACTCTTGAATACATCAGGAAGATCTTATAGAGGAACAGTCGATAAGATAGTTAAGGGAACTGAAAAGGTAAGATCTGGAATATCTCTTTAAGCTAAAGGAAGACGGGGGAGAAGGTGATGTAACTTTCAGGTAGTCAAAATTGTCACCCAAAGGGTGAAGAACATACAGAATAAACTTCCTGGAAGAGTAATGAAGTTAAAATTAGTAACTTTTTTCATTTGTTCTCAGAAGATAGCAATACATCTAAGGCTGTACTGTATTTATGTTTTTATAGCCGACCAACAGTTATTACTCTAAAAGGTTGGTAGAATTTAGTGCACAGCTGAAGGATTTTTAACTGTACTGACCCAGTAGTATTGAAAGAAAACCATAACAAATCCAAATCAGAATGCAATTCTGAGACAATGGTGTTTGCAGAACACTGCTGCTATTGCTCTTCTCAGCAGTTGCGCCCACTAGGAAGGAGGTGCTGTGGAAGTTTCCTTGATTAACTTGTGCAATGGATTTTGTAAACTGAACACACTGCATCCACTGTGCGTCAGCAACAGAGCAGTAAACATGCAGTATAGCAGCAGTAGCCCTAATTAACTGAACTATTCTGCCTTTGCTGTGTTGAATGCCCCTCCTCACATATAGCGTACAAGTTATGCATTGTAAACTAGAGGAAGACCAGAGATGACACAGTGGTTAAAAACTCCCCCAAGCACCACAACAAGCGACATTCATGTGACTAGGAAAGTGGCAGGAAAGTGGAGTTAAGGGTTATCAGACCTGTCGTGATTGCTTGGTGGAGTGAACTTGATGGGTTGAATTGTCTACTTCTGCTCCTTTGTTTTATTTGAGAGTCAATTGCATTGCTGTAGATCTGGAGTCACACCTATCGATTTTCATGCTAATCCTGCATCAGACAATGAGAAAATCCACATGCAACAATGAAATGATTGAGAATATGAATATTCCAGAACAATAAAGAGTCTCTCACTACTTTAGGCTAATTGCTCAACAGAGAGATAGAGATAGAGCAATAGACAATGACATTGCTAAAAATACTCATTAATATAGTATCAATCAAACAATGAGGAAAAAGAAAAGAAAGGCAGAGATACACAGAACAAGGCAACGCAGAGAATGAATGTTTCACAAATCCCACTCACGCTGCAACTGAGATTTCAATGTCATAAAATCTTACAAGGTCATGAGTTTATGAATGAAAAAAAAATCAGTTCACAGTGCAGCATGAACTCAACCAGCAGTCATTGTGATATCTTTCCCCTCTGGCTCAAAAGATGCCATACAATCTGTTATAAACCAGAGCAGACTCTCTCAAAATATATTAAGATGATAGGATCGAGGCTAACATTTTCTTATATTAAAGGCAAGTGCCATGTGCTGCATTCCGGGTACAATTTGATTGATCAAGCTACTAGTCGTGAAGTAAAACACATTTTATCATATATTATAGTTAAACTATAACAACAAAAAAATTGGAACAACTCTATCAGAAAATAGAATAATAAATTATGTAACTACTAAACTGTAACTGTCCCAATATAGTAACATCCCAAAAGCACACCCTTGGCAAAGGGAAATTCAGTTAAACAGACTGTCTCACATGCAATTTTCTAGCCCAGGAGGAAAAACATCAAGAGAAAACTCAGACAAAGCAGCATGGAAGGATGTACTTCCAAACCCAGATACAAGACCCCAGCAACTGCTACTGAGAAACTAAAACTAAAAATCCTGACTCTGTGGGAGCTTGCCCCACCCATTCAGACTATTTCTATTGTTCTGACTTTTTTAAAAAAAAACAAGGTCTCACAAACTGTTTACTTTATTAGATTCAAATAGACAGCTCTTCACTTCAAAAAAAAATTAAGACCAAATACACCTCTTAAAGCCATAGAATAGTCACAAATCTAAAAGGGAAATGATTTTGTTATGGGTTTAGAGTAATGTTTAATAAATCGAAAAAGTTCGTGTCTCCAAAATCCCATCAAGACATTTCACAGTTGAATTGGTTATTACCTGCACTCTACTGGGGTAGATAATAAGGAATCTCGTAAAATGTTTTACTGAGATGGCAATGCCTCTTAAATCTAGCATAACAATAAAAAATATAGACAGCATTCAATGACATGCCTAATATTGTGTCCTACTAAATACTAGATTTATTAAAAAAAACTAGTTATCTCATTTGCAATATGTAGAACAAAACATATTTCCTTCATAAAATATGTAACATATTTCTTCATTTTACACAGGGGGTTGTTGTGATCTGGAGTGTACTATCTGAAAGTACGTTGGAAATAGATTTAATAAAAATTTTGAAAATTGGACAAATCCTTGAAGAGAAATATTACGGAATACAGGGAACAAGCATGGGCAGTGAGATCAATCGAATAACTCTACAAAAGGACCGGCACAGGCACTATGGGCTGATAAGCCTCCTTCCACAGGGGAGGCAGTCAAATCAAAAGTGAAAATCAGCATAAGAGAATTGGAAAAACATATGTACTAGTAAAACACACTGATCCTTGATTTCTGCTTTAACAAAGCATATTAAATACTTACTACCTTTTAAGCAAAGACATGGCTTTTCATAGAGTGATGTGCTCTTCTTATCAGATGTGCAAGATCAGGGAGCATTTCAATGTTCCTGGAGACTATGTTTACAGGAAGTGTGTTTGGTTGTGAATCCTATTAGATCACAGATCGGATGGAGTGCCATTTAGAAGTAAAGACAAATTTACAGGAGCTAGGGGCATTTGCAGAATGGCAATTTCAGCAAAGTAGAGTAACTGCAGATACAGTCAAGTGGAATACTATTAGGAAAGTAAGCGAGGAAGGTAGGTAGTGCAGAAGTCTCTTGTGGTTATTCCCATCTCAAACACATATGCTGATTTGGATACTTTATGGGGTTATGACCTCTCAGGGGAATATAGCATTGACAGCCAGGTTTCTGGTGCTGTGACGGGCTACTGTAAAGAGGGGTATATCAAGTTCAAAGCAATCGATTGTGATGGGGACTTTCTAGTCAAAGGCACAGATGCGGCCATCAGCGAGAATGGTGTGCTGCCTCCCTGGTGCCAGAGTCAAAGATATCTCAGAGCGGATGCAGGATATTCTGAAAGAGGAGACAAACCAGCAGGTCATTGTAAACGTTGGTACCAACGACATCGGTAGAGAAAGGGACAAGGTTCTGCACAGAGAATACAGGAAATTAGGCAGGAGATTACAAAGTAGATCATTGAGGGTAGTAATATGTGGATTACTCCCAGTGCCATGCGCTAGCAAGAGGAGGAATAAAAGGATGTGTGGCTAACGAGCTGGTGTAAGGGGCAAAGATTCACATTTTTGGTCCATTGGGATCTTTTCTCGGGTCGAAGTAATCTGTATACAAAGGACAGGTTGTACCTGAATTGGAAGAAAACCCATACACTGGCGGGGAGAAAGAGGTCTTAGATATCTGCAAGAACATTGGGGTTGTAATGATAGGGGTGTATTGTTGAACAAAGAGACCCAAGTGTGCTTGTTCATAAGTTCCTTCAAAGTGGAGTTGAGGGTAGACACTTGTCTTCATTGGTCAATGCATTGAGTACAGGACTCCTGTACGTCACGTTGCAGCTGTACAGGTCATTGGTGAGGCCACTTTTAAAAACCTTGTTCAATTCTGGTCTCCCTGCTGTAGGAAAGATATGGTTAAACTTGAAAGGGTTCAAAAAAGATTCACAAGGATTTTGCCGGGATTTGGAGGGCTTGAGCCATTGGGGAGAGGCTGATTAGACTCGGGTCTTTTCTCCCCCTGAGCTGAGGGGTGACTTGCAGAGGTTTATAAAATTATGAGGGGCATGGATAGGTGAATAGCCAAGATCTTTTTCTAAGGGGAAGGAAATCCAAAACTCGAGGGCAGAGGTTTAAGGTGAGAGGGGAAAGATGTAAAAGAGACCTGAGGTGCAACCTTTTTCACCCAGAGGGTGGTGCGTGCATAGAATGAGCACCTAAGGTATTGGAAGCTGGTACAATCATAACATTTAAATGGCACTTGATAGGGTACATGAATTGGAAAGGTTTAGAGGAATATGGGCCAAATATTAGCAAATGGAATTAGATTAGCTGAGGATATCTGGTTGTCATGGACAAGTTGATTTGAAGGATTTGTTTCCATGCTGTATAACTATGACTCTATAAAGTAAAAGCACTGCAAAAGTAGTCATGTACCTAGGATCCTTCCAACGATGTTCAATAAAGGAACACTGGAAAGGCATTCTATGGGGTTGCACCTCCTATTGCAGTATTCAGTGGCCAACTGTAAAATGGTGCTGACAATTAACTGTCAATAATCTGACAACAGTTCCCAACTATCACAACTGGGGCCAGAAGTCAACAGGGGACAATAGGTACTCCTTGTTTGAGAATTTGAATATATTTAGTTTCCCCTTGAGACTTCATTCAAAGCAATCAGTTGTTTGAAAAGCAAATTATTCCCACATGCAAACCTTATTCACATCTCACCATAAAATATAATACATTTTATTCATCGTTTAGAATCCTCCTGTAATCTGTACTGTGACATATTCAGTTATAAAGTCATAGAGATATACAACATGGAAATAGATCCTTTGTTCCAACTCGTCCATGCCAATGAAATATCCTATATAAATCCAGTCCCATTTACCAGCATTTGGTCCATATCCCTCTAAACCCCTCCTATGCATATACCCATCCAGATATCTTTTCAATGTTGCAATCGTACCAGCCTACATCACTTCCTCTGGCAGCTCATTCCATACATGCACCACTCTCTGCATGAAAAAGTTGCCTTTTAGGTCCCTTTATATCTTTCCCCTCTCACCTTAAACCTATGCCCTCTAGTTTTGGACTCCCCCACTCCGGGGAAAAGACCTTGCCTATTTACCCTATCCATGCCCCTCATGATTTTATAAACCTCTTCAAAGCCAGCCTTCAGCCTCCAAAGCTCTAGAGAAAACAGTCGCAACCTATTCAGTGTCTCCCTATAGATCAAACACTCCAATCCTAACAACATCCTTGTAAATCTTTTCTGAACCCTTTGAAGTTTCATAACATCCTTCTTATAGGAGGTAGACCAGAATTGCACACAATACTCTAAACATGACCTCCCAACTCCTATACTCAATGCACTGACCAGTAAAGTCAAGCATACCAAACGCTTTCTTCCCTATCCTACGTACCTGCGCTCCAAGGTCTCTTTGTTCAGCAACACTCCCCAGGACCTTATCATTAAATGTCTAAGTCCTGCCCTGATTTGCCTTTCCAAAATGCAGTAGATCACAGTTATCTAAATTAAACTCCAGCTGGTACTCCTCGGCTCATTGGCCAATCTGATCAAGATCCAGCTGTACTCTGAGGTAACCTTCTTCGCTGTCCACTGCACCTATTTTAGTGTCTTCTGCAAACTTACTAACTATACATCCTATGTTCACATCCAAATCATTTAAATAAATGACAAAAAAGCAACAGAGCCAGCACTGATCCTTGTGGCACACCACTGTTGAAAATGCATTGTGTGTATTACACAGACTCTAAGCAAGAACCTCCAATCAAAAAATTGAACATCACAGAATCCCTACAGTGCAGGAAGAAGCTATTCATCCCATCAAGTCAGCATCAACTCTACGAAGAGCATCCCATCCAGACCCATCCCCCCACCCTATCCCTGTAATCCTGCATTTACCATTGCCTATCCACCTAACCTGTAGATCTTTGGACTGTGGGAGGAAACATGAACACTCAGTGGAAATCCACGTAGACACAGGGAGAGTGTGCAAACTCCACATTGATAGTCACCCAAGGCTGGAATCAAACCCAGATCCCTGGCACTGTGAGGCAGCAGTGCTAGCCACTAAGTCACTGTGCTGCCCTCAAAGGAATATGTAATCTTTCTTTCGTGTTCCCAAAGATAAAGAGCGTCTGAATGCTTTCTTATTGAGGGCTGCCTACAAATGACCACCTGAGGGGCCATGGGATTGATTTCAGAACTCCTTCTCAATATAACAAAAGTTGCCCTAAACAAATCTGTCCCATACATTACTCATAAACAATTTTGCCAGCCAAGGTAATATATATAAAATAAGAAAATTGGTGGAAATATCAGAAATTCAGTTAAATTTGTACACTATAACTTATCTTGTCTGGAATAATTGGAACTAAGACATATTGTGATTTTCCAGATTACAAACTTCATAAATTGCTGAACCACATATGTGAACGAGAAAACAGCATCTATATAATTTTTATAAAGGGTAGAATGCCTTCAAGTAATATTTAGTTACTTTTCATTATAATCACCAGAAAGCTTGATTAGATTAGATTAGATTATTTACAGTGTGGAAACAGGCCCTTGGGCCCAACAAGTCCACACCGACCCTCCAAACAGCAACCCATCCAGACCCATTCCACTACATTTACCCCTTCACCTAACATTACGGGCAATTTAGCATGGCCAATTCACCTAACTGGCATATTTTTGGACTGTGGGAGGAAACTGGAGCACCCAGAAGAAACCCACGCAGACATGGGGAGAACTTGCAAACTCCACACAGACATTTGCCCGAGGCAGGAATTGAACCCGGGTCTCTGGCGCTGTGAGGCAGCAGTGCTAACCACCATGCCACCCCTTGAGGTTACCACAAATATAAACCTCAGGACCTCCTAAATAACAGCTCTGTTTCTTCATCATTTTGTGATTTTCCATCATCCTTGAAAACCAACTGCTTTTATTTCACTGAGAATTTGTCATGGTCTGACCTGCTTACAGGTGTTGCTTACATCTTCAACGTTGCATTTGGAAGTGGCAAAACATTATGCTGACATCTCTATAGTTATTCCACAAGGGCATCATGTTTGTTACTGGCAACATCAGTCCTCTGTCTGTTGGCCATTGACAAGAGGCATGCTGCCATTGCACCAAAATTGGTGTCTTGGTGCAAATTGCTATTATTCAATGCAAATGAATGTTTAAAATGAAGGATAACAATTAAATATTACAACTTGTGTTGCTCCATCATGAGTTACAAATCACAGGTCATGGTTAAACAATTATAGTGCTGAAGCTTTAATTGTTCCATTCATATCTGACCAGTGCTTTGCATGATGTTTAAATCCATCAAATATTATAGAGAGATAGCCATCACAAACCTGCGTCCCTTCTGGTGCTGGACAGCCTGACAAGCTGTCTGCATGAAGACAATGCCTCTCAATTCTGGAAACTCAAGTATCTCCAAATAATCCTGCACCACTTTCCAGTCAGGTATCAAATAATGAGTTGCACTTTCTGACAACAATTTCCCTTCTGAAACATTAAGTGAACATGGAATTAAGCAAGTAGCATAAAGGATTAAAGACTCCAATTTAATAGTATGTTAATAACACTGACGTTCAGATGAGACATTTATTTACTATCTCGATGTTCAGATAAAAATAAGAGATCCCATGACACTGCAAGAAGAAACAAGAGCTCTCTCCATTTCCTGACCAATATCCTCCTTCAACCAGCATCAATTACAAATTGTCCAATTACATTTTGAGATACATTTCTGAGTAAAAATTGGCTTTCAGATTTGCTTGCACAATAGCATTGATTTCACTTTAAATATAATTCAGTTGTATAAACCTTAGGGATGTTCCAAGGAAATGAAACAGATGTATAAAGCTCCTTCTATTTTGGGAATTCTGTCCTATCATCATCATGGATATTTTTTGAATGTCATTCTATTCAATCTTTAACTGTGGTTCAATAGATAGCATTCTCTCACCTCTGACTCAGGAGGTTGTACGATCAAGTCCCACAACAGAAACCAGACCACTCAATCCAGGCTGACACACTCAGTGCAATACTTGAGAGAGTGCTGCACTGTCAGAGGTGTCATCTTTCAGGTGGATAGAAAATATCTTACAAGCATTACTTCAGAGAAGAGCAGGGGAGTCCTCCCTACCATCGTGGCCAATATTTACGTTCAATCAACACCATGAAAACAGATTTTCTGAACAGGAACTGCTGTTTTGGGACCTTGCTGTGTGCAAATTGGCTGCTGTTTCCTACATCAATGACCACATTTCTATGCACTTCATTGGCTATAAAGCACTTTGAAACATCCAAAGGTGTGTCATATAAATACAATCTTTTCTTTTCTCCATGCGTTTTAATATCGCTGAGAGCTCTGTTTTGTGGATGACTGCACCCGCTGGGCCATACTTTACCATTGTGGCACTCAGCCTGGCAGAGGGAACTGTTACAGGGAACCGACCCCCTGAGGTAATGCTCCCTCACAACTCGAACTGATTTTCCTTTGCAGCTCCTCAGGTGCAGCACCTTCTCCGTTTTTATCATCACGTTGTCGGAAGCCAGCGGAGGAGCCATTAGTCGATGCCGTTTTTGTTTCCCTTCTCGAAATCGATTCCTCGCTAAGACCCGAAGAGACCACGCTCCGCGGATGTAAACAACTCCAACAAGCGCTTTCTGCCGCCGATTTTTCGCCCGCCTCACCCGGACAGCGTTCCCGCGCGTGAACCGGAAGTGTAACCCGGAACTGCGGGGCAAAGGAATCAGCTGCGGGGCAAAGGAATCAGCTGCGGGGCAAAGGAATCAGCTGACTGACCAGGAGCGCATGCGCAACGTGATATCTGCATTGCAATCTGAATGTATCGCACTCTTGTAATGATTCGGAGGTGCCGGTGTTGGACTGGGGTGTACAACGTTAAAAATCACACAGCACCAGGTTATGGTTCGACAGGTTAATTTGGAAGCACGAGCTCTCGGAGTGCTGGTCCTTCATCAGATAGCCGTGGAGCAGGATCATAAGACACAGAATTTATACCAAAAGATTGGAGTCATGCAACTGAAGTGATATATTGAACAAACCTAGATTGCTGTTAAGTCTTTCATCTTTCAGGATGGGTTGCATGTTTCAGTTCATTAATATGTAAATCCCAGAACTTCTTTGAAGACTCATTCTTGAGCTATAACAATGTTTTTATATTTAAAAAGTGGCATCTCAGATCAGGCAATGCATTAAAGGTATAAGGTTCATATCTGCCTGTATCCCAATCTTGAGTCAAACTGGTTCTATTTCCAAAGTAGGAATTTATAAAATATTACATGGATCGACTGCCTGTAGATTGTATGCTTTTTGAGCAAAATGGAATGTATCTGCAAATATTATACTACAAATGCAAATTTACCCCATTGACTTATATGTGTTTATATGAAGACATGGGTGTGCTGTACGTTTAAGGGAGTTAAAAAGCTAGCAAAAACTACCTGACAGCAACAAGTGTTCTGAAAAAAAGTAACATTTGGTCGAACAACTCGATTAGCTGGTTGAAAATGTGTTGCTGGAAAAGCACAGCAGGTCAGGCAGCATCCAAGGAGCAGGAGAATCGACATTTCGGGCATGAGCCCTTCTTCAGGGATCCTGAAGAAGGGCTCATGCCCGAAATGTCGATTCTCATGCTCCTTGGATCCTGCCTGACCTGTTGTGCTCTTCCAGCAACACATTTTCAGCTCTGATCTCCAGCATCTGCAGTCCTCACTTCCTCCTCGATTAGCTGGTTGCCTGGACACAAAAACAAGTTAGAATTTGGCCAATCAGTTTAAATTATACCCCAAAATACCCACCACCAATCAAGTTTAAATGGGCTATATTGACAAACTTAAAAGCCATTGACACAATCCGATGCTCTGGGTGTTTTAAGACTGGGGAAAATTGAACAGTTGAGAGGAGAACTGCCAAGCTACCAGCATGTAAAGACTGCCTGAAAAATATCTCTAACGGTACCTTTATCGATCAGTAACCAGTGAAGCAGAACCCACAAGAAGAAGAAAAGAAAACAGGAATACAGAGAACCAAAAGTTGCTGTGTTTTGAGATAAGAAGTTTTGTTTTATCGATCTTATCGGACTCATATTGTGGAAGGGGAAGGCAAAAGATAGGTGAGAGGAAGAAGTTGTAATTAGTAGTTAGTTAGTTATTCTGTTATACTTTTAAGAAATAACGTTGTTAATTTTTACTTTAAATAGTTCTTGGCCACTCGAATTTTTACAGATTACTGCATGGGATGAATCCTTTCTGTGTTGCTCTTTTAAATTAAGCAAGAGGGTTTACCCCATATCATAACAGTGTGTGTGTGTGTGTATGTGCTTGAGAGAGAGTGTGTGAGTGTGTGCGTGCGAGTGTGAGTGCTCATGAGAGAGTGTACGTTTGAGTGTGTGCATGCTTGATAAAATGTGTGTGAGTGTGCTGGAATATAAGCCTGTGAGAGGTGTGTGCATGGGTGTAAGTGTAGTGGATATATGTGTATGCATATGAGAGAGACCGTGTGTATGAGAGAGGGTCTGCATGAATGTGAGTATGTAAGGTGTGTGTGTGTGTGTGAGAGAGAGTGTATCGTGTAGTGGGGTCAACTGTAGTGTGACATGAACTCAAGGTCCCAGTTGAGACCATCCACATGGTTTCTGAACTTGGCTATCAGCTTCTGCTTGGCCACTCTGCATGTTGCATATCCCGAAGTCTGCATTGGAGGATGGTCACCCAAAGATCCAAGGCCGAATGTCCCTGACTGCTGAAGTGTTTCCCCACTGGGAGGGAACATGCCTGCCTGGCGATTGTTGTGCAGTGTCCATTCATCCATCGTCATAGTGTCTCCTTGGTCTTGCCAATGTACCAAGCCTTGGGCATCCTTGCTTGTAGCATATGAGGTAGACAATGTTGGCTGAGTCACATGAGTACCTGCCACGTATGTGGTGAGTAGTGTCTCCATGTGTAATTATGGAATCCATGTCGACACTGACATGTCTTGCAGTGATTGCCATTGCAGGGTTGTATGGTGTTGTGGTCCATGTTGTCCTGAAGGCTGGGCAGTTTGCTGTGAACAATGGTCAGTTTAAGGTTTGACTGTTGTTTAAAGGCGAGAATTGGAGGCATAGGGAAGCTCTTGGTGAGGTGCTCATCCTCATTGATATCGTGGTGTAGACTGCGAAGAACATGGCGTAGTTTCTCTGCTCCCGGGAAGTACTGGACAACAAAGGGTACCCTAACGATTATAATCTGTCTGTCTCATGAGGAGGTTTGCTGTACAAGATACAAGAGGTGCAGGAAGTGGATGAGATGTGCTGGAGGGCATCATTGACCACATGGGAGGGGAAATTGCCGTCTTTGAAGAAGGAGGTCATCTGGGATTTTCTATGGTAGAATTGGTCATCCTGGAAACAAATGCAGTGGAGGCTGAGGAATTGTGAATAAGGGATGGCATTTTTACAGGAGGCAGGGTGGGAGGAGGTGTAGTCCAGATAGCCGTGGGAGTCCGTGTGCTTGGAGTTGATTGATGTCTGTGGTTAGTCGGTCGCCGGAGATGGAGATGGAGACGTACAGGAAGGAGAGGGAGGTGTCCGAGATGGTCCGAGTGAATTAGAGATCGGGGCGAAAGGTGTTAGTGAAGTTAATGAACTGTTCAACCCCCTTGTCGGTGTAACTGCAGAAGATGGACTGTTCCACGTACCCGACAGAGAGGCAGGCATAGCTGGAACCATGCGGGTGCCCATAGCTACCCCTTTGGTTTGGAGGAAGTGTGGATTGGAAGGAGATGTTGTTGAGTGTGAGGACCAGTTCAGCTAGGCAGCTGAGGGTGTCAGTGGAAGGGTACTGGTTGGGATGGTGTGAGAGGAAGAAGCAGAGGGCTTGGAGGCATTCGTCAAGGCGGATAGATGTGTACAGGGACTGGATGTCCAAGGTGAAGATGATGCATAGGAGGCCGGCAAAATGGAAGTATTGGATGAGGTGAGTAGCGTAGATAGTGTCCCGAACATAGGTGGGGAGTCCCTGGACTAAGGGGGATAGGAAGGTGTCAAGGTATGCAGAGATGAGTTCAGTGGGATAGGAGCAGGCTGAGACAATGGGTCGACTGGGGAAGTCAGATTGGTGAATCTTGGATAGGAGGTTGAATCGAGTGGTGCGGGGTTCGCAGACGATGAGTTGGAGGCTGTGAATGGGAGATCCCCAGATAGTTGTGGACGGTCTGGGAATTGATGGTTTGGTGTTGGGAGGTGAGGTCATAGTTGAGGGGGCAGTTGGAGGAGGTGTCTGCGAATTGGCGCCTGGCTTCAGGTGTGTAGAGGTCAGTACGCCAAATTACGACAACGCCTGCCTTGTTAGCTGGTTTCCTGATGATGTTGGGGTTGGAGCAGAGGGAGTGGAGGGCTGCGCGTTGCGAGGGCAGGATTTTGCAGTTGGGGGGGGGGGTTGAACAGGTTGAGGCGGCCTATGTCACGGCGGCAGTTAGAAATGAAACCAACCGTGGCTGAACACTTCAAGTCCCCCTCCCACTCCACCAAGGACATGCAGGTCCTGGGCATCCTCCATCACCAAACCCTAACCACCTGGCGCCTGGAGGAAGAACCCCTCATATTCCGCTTTGGGACACTGCACCCACATGGGATTTATGTGGATTTCACCAGTTTCCCTATTTCCCCTTCCCTCACCTTATCCCAGTCTCAAGCCTCCAACTCAGCACCGCCCTCCTGACCTGTCCATTGTCTTTCCCATCTATCCACTCACCCTCCTCTCTGACCTATCACCTTCTTCCTCACCTTCATCTATGTATTGCATTCTCAGCTACCTTCCCCCCAGCCCCACCCCCTCCCATTTATATCGCAGCCTCCCAGCCCACAAGCCTCATTCCTGACGAAGGGCTTATGTCGACTCATCTGCTCCTCAAAGACTGCCTGAGCTGCTGTACCACAGCACCACACTCTTGCCCCCCACAACACCATATAACCCTGTCATGGCAACCACTGCAAGACGTGTCAGAGTGTCAACAAGGATACGACCATTACATGTGGGGACACCACCCACCATAAATGTGGCAGGTACCTCGTGTGACTCGCCCAATGTTGTCTATCTCATACGCTGAAGACAAGGATGCCCCGAGGCATGGTACATTGGTGAGACCAAGCAGATGCTATGACAACAGATGAATGGACACATCGCAACAATTACCAGACAGAAGTGTTCCCTCCCAGTTGGGGAACGCTTCAGCGGTCAGGGACATTCAGCCTCAGATCTTCAAGTGACTATCCTTCAAGGCAGACTTCAGTATATGCAACAACGCAGAGTGGCTGAGCAAAGGCTATAGCCAAGTTCAAAACCCATGACTCTGGCCTCAACCGGGACCTTGGGTTCATATCACACTAAAGTTGACCCCACTACACTATACACTCTCTCACACATAAGCACATATACAAATACACTCTTACATACTTACACATTCATGCAGACATATGCACAGACATACACACCCTCAAGCTCACACCCATGCACCCACCCTCTCAAAGGCTTATACTCCATCATACTCACACACACACATTACCAAGCATGCACACATGCAAACATACACTCTCTCATGCGCGCACACACTTACAGGCACACACTCGCACTCTCTCCCTCTCATGCACGCACACACATGTATAAGCTTATGGGGTGATGGGATGAAATTCTATTTTGCTCAAAAAGCACACAATCTGCAGGCAGTGAATCTATGTAAATTCTGACTTTGGAAATAGAACCAGTCTTACTCAAGATAGACAACACTAACCTCATACCCTTAATGCATTGTCTAAATTGAGATGTCACCTTTGTTTTTATAAAACCTTAAGTTATCTCGAGAATGTGACTTAAAAGAAGTTCTGGGATTTACATATTAATGAACCAAAACCTGCAACCCATTCTGAAAGATGGAAGACTTAGCAGCAATCTAGGCTTGTTCAATACATCATTTCAGTTGCATGACACTGTAATCTTTTGGTATAAATTCTGTGTCTTATGATCCTGCTCCACAGCTACCTGATGAAGGAACAGCACTCTGAAAGCTAGTGCTTCCAGATAAACCTGTTGGACTATAACCTGGTGTTGAGTGATTTTTAATTTTGTCCACCCCAGTCCAACACTGGCTCCTCCATATCATGTTTTGGAACAGACTGACATCGTAATCACAATACATAAGCTAGAGGATGTCAAAGATCCTTACGTAATATTCAATGTTACTACAGGAAGATGCTTCTTAGAGATTTGCAGTAAAAAATACCTGATAGACTGGTTTGAAAATCCATGAAATGATCTAAAGATAACATTAGATCTAAATAAGAATGGAATGTTTAAACAAAAGAGGAAATATTCATTAAGATACTTAATGCTCCAAGTACGAGTCTCAAATCATTCTCTGACTGAGACAGTTCTGTGCATATGTACTAACATGAAACTCCAGACCTCCATTCTGTGTGATTACTATTTCTTCGATGAGAAAGCAATTGCGTTCCTTTTGTGTAAAAATGATTATAAATTACTTTTTTTCAAATTTGGACTGTAAAAGAATAGATCAGAGTATTTTCTATTTGGTATTGATTTAAATACAGTGGATGTCCAAGCAGACTTGGGGTGCATAGAGTCATACAAGATGGAAACAGGCTCTGTGGCCCACCTCTTCCCTGCCGACCAGGTTTCCTAAACGGAATTGTCCCATTTCCCTATGCTTAAAACAGTATGAACATGTCATAGAATAGTCAAGAAAGCTAATGGAATGCTAATTTCTATATGCAGCGGGCTGAAGAATAAGATGGCAGAAGTTATACAAAACCCTGGTTAGACTCCACTTGGATTACTATGAGCAGATCTGCGCACCATTACCGAGGAAGAATATGCTGGCCTTGGAGGCAGGACAACAAAAGTTTATTAGAATAATATTTGGACATCGGGGTTACTATACAAGGAGAGATTAGACGAAGTAGGCCTGTTTGATGTCAAAATCTTCACAATATTAATAGGAAAAGACAAGGTATGTGAAGGTATTGCCCTGGTTGGGATTCTAGAACTAAGGGAGACAGGCTGAGACCATTCAGGGGATATGTTAGGAAGTACTTCTATACGCAAAGGGTGGGGATGTTTGGAATTCTGTTCCATAAATGGTAGTGGACAATTGTTATTTTTAGATCTGAGATAGATACATTTTTATTCAACAAAGGTATTAAATGATTTGAGCCAAGAGCATGGAGTTAAGCCACAGAGCAGACATAATCTTATTGAATGGCAGAACAGGTTCAAGGGGCTGAATGGCCTACTCTTGTTCCTATATTCCCAAGTTCACACCACACAAAAAGTATACTGCCCTCAGTGTAAATCATGACACTCTTGAGAGGTTTCAGTTACTTTTGGTATTTAGGTCAAGGTTGATTCCTAAGTCATGCTGCCACATTTACCTCATTGCACACCTTCAACATCTCCACATAAGTACCCCTCTTATATCAAAAGCTTATGATTCAATCTTACTAGAAGATACAGTAGAATGCTGTGAATTGAAATATTCAAATGTACAAAGTTTGGTTTGCTTGAAAGCAAGTTTTTTTTCTTGGATTAGATACTGCTTTACTCAAGATCTGGACCATTTATTGCTCCTTGATGTAAAATTGACATCAAAGGGAATCATTTCCCAGCATAGAATCATAGAGATGTACAGCACGGAAACAGACCCTTTGGTCCAACATGTTCATGCCAACCAGATATCCTAACCTAATCTAGTCCCATTTGAAAGCACTTGGTCCATATCCATCGAAACCCTTCCTATTCATAAACCCATCCAGATACCTTTTAAATGCAGTTCATTCCATACACACACCACTCTGCGTGAAAAAGTTGCCCCTTAGGTCCTTTTCATATCTTTCCCTCTCACCTTAAACCTATGCCCTCTAGTTTTGAACTCCTCCACCCTAGGGAAAAGACTTTGTCTATTTATCCTATCCATACCCCTCATGATTTTGTAAACCTCTATAAGGTCACCACTCAGCCTCCGATGCTCCAGGGAAAACAGCCCTAGCCTATTCAACCTCTCCTTATAGCTCAAATCCTCCAACTCTGGCAAGATCCTTGTAAATGTTTTCTGAACCCTTTCAAGTTTCACAACATCCTTGCGATAGGAAAGAGACCAGAACTGCCTTTGCCGAGAGGTGTGAGGGAGGAGCAAAGGACTTCTGGAAAGTTTTTAAGTGGGTGAGATCTAAACCTGAGACCTTACACTATAGGGCCTCCCTCCCACCCATCTCCTCTAACCTTACTAAGAGTCTGTAAGCTAGGTAAGTTTTCAGGTTTCTTTTTGTTCTTCTCTTCCTTTGTTTAGTTCTGTGCGGGCTTTCAGAGTAGTGGGAGATGGATGTTAGGGCAGTTGCATGTTCCTCCTGCAGAATGTGGCAGGTGAGAGACACTTCACATGTCTCTGCTGACTACATCAGCGGGAAGTGCACCCAACTCCAGCTCCTCTAAAACCGAGTTAGGGAACTGGAGCTGGATGAACTACGGATCATTCGGGAGGCTGAGGGGGAAATTGAGAGGATGTACAGGGAGGTGGTCACTCCCCAGACACAGGATAAGAACAGTTGGGTTACTGTCAGGGGGAGGAAAGGGAATCGATGGTCAGAGCAGGGATCCCCTGTGGCTGTTCCCCTCAGCAATAAGTATACCATTTTGAATACTGCTGGTGGGGACGGCTTACCAGGGGAAAGCCATAGTTGTTAGGTCTCTGGCTCAGAAGGGAAGGGACGAATAGAAAAGCGCTAGTGGTAGGGGACTCAATAGTTAGACGGATTGACAGGAGATTTTGTGGTCAGGAACGGGATTCCTGGAAGGTACGTTGCCTCCCTGGTTCCAGGGTCCAGGATTTCGCCAAACTGGTTTACAAGATTCTGAAGGGGGAGGGTGAGCAGCCAGAAATCGTGGTACATATTGGCACCAATGATATAGCCAGGAAAGGGATTGAGGATCTGAAAAGTGACTACAGAGAGTTAGGTTGGAAGCTGAAGAGCAGGACGAGTAGAGTAGTGATCTCAGGTTTGCTACCAGTGCCACGAGATAGTGAGATGAGGAACAGTCAGCGAATGCAGCTTAACACGTGGCTGCGAGGCTGATGCAGGAGGGAAGGCTTCAGATACCTAGACCATTGGGATACCTTCTGGGGAAGGTGGGACCTGGACATCAAGGATGGGTTACACCTGAACTGGAAGGGTACAAATGTCCTGGGTGGGAGATTTGCTTGTGTGATTCGGGAGGGTTTAAACTAGTTTGGCAGGGAGGGTGGGAATCAGAGCCACATGTCTGAGAGGGGGTCAGTTGCAGACAGGACAGTGACAGGATATATTGAATGTATCAGGAATGTTTCTCATGCGATGAAACATAGGGATCGGTTAAAGCGTGTCTGCTTTAATGCAGGGAGTGTCCGGAATAAGAGTGACAAACTTAGAGCATGGATCAGTACTTGGGGCTACGATGTTGTGGCCATAAAGGAGATGTGGGTTTCACAGGGGCAGGGTTGGTTGCTTGATGTTCCAGGGTTTAAAATGTTTAGAAAGAACAGGGAGGGTGGAAAAAGAGGAGGGGGTGTAGTATTGCTAATCAGAGAGTCATCACAGCTACAGAAATGAAGGTTGTTAAGGAAGGTTTGCCTACTGAGTCAATATGGACAGAAGTTAGGAACAGTAAGGGAACAGCCATCCCATTGGGGGTTTCTACAGACTTAATAGCAGTAGAGGGATTGAAGATCTCATAGGCAGGCAGATTCTGGAAAAATGCAGAAGTAGCAGGGTTGTTGTTATGGGTGATTTCAACTTTCCCAATATCAACTGGAACCTCCTCAGTGCAGATGGTTTGGATGGAGCCGTTTTTGTCAGGTGTGTTCAGGAGGATTTCCTTACTCAGTATGTAGACAGACTGATGAGGGGAGAGGCCATTTTGGATTTGGTGTTCAGCAACGAGCCAAGGCAGGTGTCAGATCTCACGGTGGGAGAGCACTTTGGTGACAGTGACCACAACTGCCTCACATTTACCATAGCCTTGGAGAGTGAAAGGAGCAGTTACCGAGGGAAGATATTTAATTGGGGAAAAGGAAATTATGACGCTATCCAACAGGAGTTGGGAAGTACAGACTGGGAGCAATTGTTCCACAGAAAGTGGGCAGTGGGCGGCACGGTGGCACAGTGGTTAGCACTGCTGCCTCACAGTGCCAGAGACCCGGGTTCAATTCCCGCCTCAGGCGACTCTCTGTGGAGTTTGCACATTCTCCCCGTGTCTGCGTGGGTTTCCTCCGGGTGCTCCGGTTTCCTCCCATAATCCAAAAATGTGCAGGTTAGGTGAATTGGCCATGCTAAATTGCCCGTAGTATTAGGTGAAGGGGTAAATGTTGGGGAATGGGTCTGGGTAGGTTGCGCTTCGGCGGGTCGGTGTGGACTTGTTGGGCTGAAGGGCCTGTTTCCACACTGTAAGTAATCTAATCTAAAGGGCACAGCAGACATGTGGAGACTATTTAAGGAGCAGTTGTTGCAAGTGATGCACAAATTTGTTCCTCTGAGACAGGTAAGTAGGGGTAAGATTAAGGAACCTTGGATGACGGAAACAGAGGAACTTCTCATCAAAAGGAAGAAGGCAGCTTACGTAAGGTTGAGGAAGCAAGGATCTAGC
The DNA here is from genome assembly GCF_037043375.1 of Chiloscyllium plagiosum. Lineage (NCBI taxonomy): Eukaryota > Metazoa > Chordata > Chondrichthyes > Orectolobiformes > Hemiscylliidae > Chiloscyllium > Chiloscyllium plagiosum. Next base: position 2,762,396 of record NW_028270177.1, on the reverse strand, counting down.
ACAGCTTTAGAGGATTACAGGCTTTCTGGAAAGGAGCTCAGAAATGGACTGAGGAGAGCCAGGAGGGGACATGAAAAAGGCTTGGCAAGACGTATTAGGGAGAACCCAAAGGCACTTTACTCATACGTGAGGAATAAAAGAATGCTCAGGGAGAAGGTAGGGCCGATCAGGGATAGTGGAGTCTGATTAGGTAGCAGAAGCCCTAAATGTGTTTTTTGCTTCAGCTTTCACCAAGGAAAGGGAACTTGTTGTAAATGAAAATTTAGAGGAGCTGGGATAGTCTTGACCAGATCAAGTTTGATGAAGTGGGATGTGCTAGACATTTTGGAAAACATTAAGGTTGATAAGTCCCCAGGGCCAGACCAGATTTATCCTAGGCTGCTCCGGGAAGCGAGAAAGGAGGTTGCTAAGCCACTGGCGAGGATATTTGCCTCCTCACTCTCCACGGGAGTCGTACCAGAGGATTGGAAGGAGGCGAATGTTGTTCCACTTTTCAAGAAGGGTAATAGGGAAATCCCTGGCAATTACAGATCAGTCAGTCTTAAAAATTGTGGAAAGCAAAATTGTGGAAAGAATTCTGAGGGATAGGATTTATGACTATTTGGCAAAGAATAGTGTGATTAAAGGCAGTCAGTATAGCTTCGTAAGGGGCAGGTCATGCCTCACAACCTTATTGAGTTCTTTGAGGAGGTGTCAAGACAGGTCAACGACAGTAGAGCAGTGGATGTAGTGTATGTGGATTTCAGCAAGGCATTTGACAGGGTTCCCCATGGTAGGCTCATTCATAAAGTCAGGAAGTATGGGATACAGAGAGATTTGGCTATCTGGATTCAGAATTGGCTGGCTGACAGAAGGCAGAGAGTGGTTGTAGATGGAAAGTATTCTGCCTGGAGGTCAGTGTTGTGTGGTGTCCCACAGGGCTCTGTTCTTGGGCCTCTGCTCTTTGCAGTTTTTATAAATGACTTGGATGAGGAAGTTGAGGGGTCAGTTAGTAAATTTGCAGATGACGCAAAGGTTGGAGGTGTCATCAATAGTATCGAGGGCTACTGCAGGCTGCAGCGCGACATAGACAGGATGCAGAGCTGGGCTGAGAAATGGCAGATGGAGTTCAATCTGGATAAATGCGAAGTGATGCATTTTAGAAGGTCGAACTCGAATGCTGAATATAGAATTAAAGACAGGATTCTTGGCAGTGTGGAGGAACAGAGGGATCTGGGTGTGCAAGTACATAGATCCCTCAAAGTTGCCACCCAAGTAGATAGAGTTGTTAAGAAAGCATATAGTGTTTTGGTTTTCATTAACAGGGGGATCGAGTCTAAGAGCCGTGAGGTTTTGCTGCAGCTCTACAAGTCCCTGGTGAGACCACACTTGGAATATTCTGTCCAGTTCTGGTCACCCTACTATAGGAAAGATACAGAGGCTTTGGAGAGGGTGCAAAGAAGGTTTATCAGGATGCTGCCTGGACTGGAGGGCTTGCCTTATGAAGAAAGGTTGAATAAGCTCAGATTTTTCTCTCTGGAGAGAAGGAGGAAGAGAGGAGACCTGATCGAGGTGTACAAAATAATGAGAGGAATAAATAGGGTCAATAGGCCTTTCCCGAGGTCAGGATTGACTGGTATGAGAAGTCATAGTTTTAAGATGTTAGGCGGAAGGTATGAAGGACACGTCAGAGGTAGGTTCTTTACGCAGAGAGTTGTGATTGCATGGAATGCATTGCCAGTTGAGGTGGTGGAAGCGAAGTCATTGGGGACATTTAAGCAACTGCTAGACATGCACATGGATAGCAGTGAGTTGAGGGGTGTGTAGGTTAAGTTACTATATTTTACATTAGGATTAAGTCTCGGCACAAAATCATGGGCCTAAGGGCGTGTTCTGTGCTGTACTTTTCTATGTTCTATCTATGCACGCAATATTCCAAAAGTGACCTAACCAACGTCCTGTACAGCCGCAACATGACCTCCCAACTTCTGAGGGATGCAGTGACTACCTCCATCCCTGACATTCTCAGAAACAAAACCTTGCCATCACATGTCTCCCATCACAACAAAAATGTGTTCATTGCTTCTAAGCTTCTAAAAAATATATCAACAATGTTCCATTAAAAATAATTTGCAATTATCCTAGGTTGTCATGGTTCTTTCCCAACATCTTCCATGGAGCAAAAAAGGGACATGTAGAAGAAAACACCTGAAGAAAAATCTGCTCACTCACATTACAAAGTAACTGGCGTTCCCGTAGTGTTGCCTTATGAATAGTTAGTTTTCTTTCTAAATTAAATTTGCGTCGATTTTGTCTGGCAGATCACATGCATCAAGTCGATCAGCACCTGAACCAAAAGGAAAAGTTAATTTTTTTATTGACCCTGATGATGGGTTTTGACCCCACAGATGACCTTCCTTTGCCTGTGAAATGGTAATTGATGGACGTGCTGGACATTTTCAGGTTTGAATGGTTCACTTCAATTTCAGATCGTAAACGATTGAGGGCGCTGCTTGTTCAGAATTGTGCATCTGTTGTTGAAGATCAAGCAAATCCATTGAAATGTAACTTTATTTTCTTCAGAAAATAGCATATGCATGGTACATTTAACGTGGGGTCAAGTTTTAGCTGCAGCAATAAAAGAAATTAGAGGAATTAGCTCAAGGTGCTGTGCAGAGATAGGTTCAGTGCAGGTTTTTTAAAGGTGCTCGTTTCTGCTCCAAAATGTCACTTGAATATGGAATCAGTATCTCATCATCAGAACAGTAAATATAAAGCACGTCGCCTCTGTACTGTGCTGCTCCTTATCTCCTTCTCCAAAGCTTCAGTGGGCAATGCACTTTTTTTGAAAGCGGACAAAAGTATATATAATTTCATTTTCATCCAACCAGAAGCCGAATAGACGGACAAGTACCGAGCACCAATAAGAACTCATTGTGACCAGTTCAATGGAGAATTCCCCGAGGCGTTTGCAGGCTGGTGTAAGGGATTACTTGCTGGAGTATAAATGCATCAATGCAATGGCCGCAGTATAGTGTCCAGGGATTGACATAGATCCCGGACAAGTTATTGCGCTGCAGTGTTTAGGTAATGATTTCACTGCCAGATTTTGTTCAGTTTTCAAGAACATGCTTGAGGACATTAATTGAAACGTAAGTTCACAAGATTTATCCTCTTTATTGCATTTGGGAACTTCGAAATGCATGTTTAAAAATAGTGATTTTAAAAAGCCATATGTTTTACCTATTTTAAATTGAACGCTTGATTTAAATGTGGCTTCGTCGGGTTTTCTCCAGACTTGCTCTTTATTGAAGCATTTTTAAACAGTACTGCTTTTAATCGGGATACTGTGTTAGTGATTAACTTACAGCTATTGACATTTTAGAAAGGTCTAGAGGTACAATTACGGTGTACTTTTGAGAACTAGGTTCTGGAATGAGTGGCTGTCTTCACAGGGATAGTTGGCTTGGGCTCCTGAACCCTGTATTTCCAAGGAGCGGATTCTGTTCAGGAAGTAAAATTACAATTGTCAGTACAACATCTCTTCATGATGGCACTGATCAGTTTTTTTTTATCATTCATTGTTGAACGAAACACCAAAATATAAACTAACAGAAGAATATTATCAATGTATTTGTAATACATTGACAGCAGTGAATACACTTCAAGCCTACTGGAAAGCGCATTGTTTCATTCTGAGGTCGCGTGAGGCACTGTCTAAAATCATCTTTCTTTCACGGTAGTCTCGGGTGAGTATTTCGCTACGTTCGTGCACAGAGCACAAATGTTTTATTAGCACTGTTTGAGATCAAATAAAAAGCTTGAAATAAAATCACTGGAACATGCAGTGGTGGTAACGTTCGACATCCTTTGGTGGAATGAATTATATGGGTTCTTTGTAATTAATCCAAAAACATGTCTGAAACCTTTGCAACAGTACCACACCAGGGACCCTGATATTAACTCATCACAAGGTCACCTTATGTCACATGTAAAAGAAATAGTGAAAGTTCATCTCTTCCTGGATGACATTTTGCACAGTTGCTCCCCATTTTGCTTAGTCATTATTTCTCATTAATCGCATTAAGACAGGAGCGAACAGGAGAGCTGCGTGGAGTATAACTTTTACTTTCGTAAAATATACTTGACTTATAAAATTTGTGAAAATACATTGCAGGACAGTTCGAATTCTACCAACACTCTGCGACACCTCACCCTACTTAAAATTACAGGTTATGTTTATAATATACAGTAAATATTAAATATTCCTTGATGTACAGCCGAGGAGGTTCATACAGCTCTCTGAAGTACCAAGACGGGATGTCGGTAGGTTTACATAGCAAACGGGAAGCTTCGGGCTGCACAAGCGAACTGAAGATGGAATTGCAAACTCCTTTATCGAATGGCGTCGACATTGAAAACTGTATTAAGCTGAAGGGGAAAACAACAGCTGGAAATTTGAAATGAACTAGATGACGTGGCAATGTACCTGGCAGAGGAAGGTGAATTAAAAGCAAAATATTGCAGATGTTGGAAATCTAAAATAAAAAGTGTCTGGCGGCACCTGTGGAGACAGAAACAGTCAACATTTCGAATCCGATATGAGTTGTTCGGAATTATTTAACTGGTCATCACAAATTAGACGGAAGTTAACAGAGGTGTTGCATGGAGTATACTTAATTGATAAAATGAATAGCAAGAGAAAGGTTAATGTCTTGTAATCTAGAGACGGTACGGTTATTTGGACAAGTTTGCACCACAGACTTTAAAGTAATACAAAAGCAAAGTAATGTGGAATGCGCTTCGTACTTTGCCGCTGTCCGGAAAGTATTATATTTTCAGATCCATCGAGTCTGGTAGCCAGTAGAGGTAACAACATATTTATATAGAACTCTTAACTTAGAAATAATACCCAAAGTAGGTTCTCAGACAGGCGATGAAAAGGCGAATGCAGACTTAACGAACGGGCTATTATTTTTACTGAAACAACATGCTGGAGATCAATGGGTCAGTTAGCATCCATAGAGAGAGAGCAAGCTAGTTTCGAGTCTGGTGAAGAGTCATCTAGAACTTTAGCTTGCTGTTTCTCCATGGATGCTGTCTGACCCATTGTGATCTCCAGCGTTTGTTGTTATCAGTACAGATTCCAGCAGTAATTTGTTCCTACACGGGCTATAATTTTTATTTATTCTTGGATGTGAGTGTGACCAATGAGGCAAGCATTAATTGTCAACCTCGATTGTCCCTTACGATGGAGATGGAACCAAAAGCGTGGTTTCCTGTTATCACAGTCATTTCACATTCTTTCGTCTCTCTCGATATTATTCATCTCTTAATCTATCCACTCTATAGAAAAAGTACTATAACAGTTTTAAAAAAAAATCAAGGGAGTCATTTAATAAAGCATTAAAGTAAACGATTCATAATTCTCAACTGTATCTCGTCTTGCTGTCCTGCTCTTATAATGTAAACTCTCCGCACTTGACTTCCAATAGATCTTGAATTAGACTTAAAGCCAGAACACACTGGAAAAATCTAACAGACGTAGAGAAAGAAAGAGTTAAAGTTTCTTTAGGAACTCAGTTGAGACTTGATGTTTTTCGGGGTCTGCTATCCACCATCTGCTGCAGTAACTCGCAAAGTTAGCGAAGGTGTTTCCTACAACACCACCGCACTATTGGTGAAAATGTACAAAACGTTTTTTTTCCGTGGGAGAAGTAAAATAACGTGAAATTGTTCTTCCAGATACTATGTAGCTTGAAAACCTAATGTGCAATAAACAATTTATCGAATATTGAAATAGAAAATAATATCTTAAAGTACAGGTCTCGGTAGCGTGATCAATTTTGGACTTAAAACAGCGAAACACCTTTAATGTGGGCAGATTCCGAAAAAAATTATTGTTTTCAATCCTGTTTTAACACAGCTAAGAAGATCAGTACTGGGCTACTTCTCAAAAATTATGATTTGGAGATGCCGGTGTTGGACTGGGGTGTACAAAGTTAAAAATCACCCAACACCAGGTTATAGTCCAATAGGTTTAATTGGAAGCTCTAGCTTTCGGAGCGTCGCTCCTTCATCAGGTGGTAGTGGAGGGCTCAATCCTAACACACAGAATTTATAGCAAAAATTTAGTGTGATGTAACTAAAATTATACATTGAAAAATTGATTAAGTCTTTCATCTGTTTGATTACCATATAGTTTCACTTTTTTCATGTGTAAATCACAAAACCTTTTTTAAAAAAGTTGCATTCTCAGGTTAGCTGTTAACAATGATAGCTAGACAATATGTTGAAGGTGTTGGCCCCCTGTGTTCTCTGTCTATGCCATGATGTTTAGATTGATTCTAATCTAAAAAGTGGGATAACGGAGTTTTACATAAATTCTTGCAGTCTTTGAGCAAAGTACAATGTAATCCTGCAAGTACAAATTCACCCCACAATATGTGTGCATGTAGGTCTTTGTCTGTGTGTGTGTCTGTCTGGGTTGGCAGTTGAGTGTAAGTGTGTGTAGTGAGTGCAGAGTATCTTAGGTCTGTGAGGGGTTGCATGTGAGTGAGGGAGTGTGTGTGTAGTGCAATGGTGGTCACCTGTAATGTGACATGAACCCAAGGTCCCGGTCGAGGCCCTCCCTATGGGTACCGAACTTGGCTACCAGCCTCTGCTTGGCCACTTTTCTCTGCTGCCTGTCCCAAAGTCCACCTTGGAGGATGATCACCCGAAGGTCCGAGGTCGAATGTTCTGGACCACTGAAGTGTTCCCCAACTGGGAGGGAACATTCCTCCTGTCTGTTGATTGTGGTGCCCATGCATCCGTTGTCGTAGCATTTGCTCGGTTTCCCCAATGTACCATGCCTCCGGGCATCCTTGCCTGCAATGTATAAGATAGACAACGTTGGCTGAGTCACATGAGTACCTGCCATGTACAAGGTGGGAGTTGTCCCCACGCGTAATGGTGGTATCTATGTCCACACTTTGATACGTCTTGCAGCGCCTACCGTGACAGGGTTGTATGGAGTTGGCCTGAGAGCCGGTCAGCTTGCTACGAACAATGATCGGTTTGAGGTTTGGTGGTTGTTTAAAGGCAAGTAGAGGAGGTGTGGGGAAGGTCTTGGTGAGGTGCTCATCCTCATTGATAATGTGTTGCAGGTCATGAAGAACATGGCGTAATTTTTCAGCTCCTGGGAAATACTGAAAAACGAAGGGTACCCTGTCGGTTGCAGCACGTGTCTGTTTCCTGAGGAGGTCATTACGGTTCCTTGCTGTGGCATGTCAGAACTGGCGGTCGATGGGTACAATGCCCAACTCAGTCTCAAATTAGCTACTCAGTGAAGCATACGCTGAAATCAAAAACAAACTAAAAGTTATAGCATACGCAGCCTTAGATGCCCAGCTGAGTGCAACACTGATTTTTTTTATTTAACAACATTGGAAAGTGGCTTTCTGGTAATTTTAATATTTTGAAAGGGAAAATTAAATTTGCAGCCTTAATGAAAAGCAAAACCACAATTGTCATGCATAGTATGGGTGCAAGAGGGAGACGGCTTAAAATGTGCCATTTATCAGCTTTCTATAAAAAAACAAAATAATGCAAGTTAACAGGATGACTTTAACATTGCTAACGCCCCTGGCAAATTCTGACTGCGCATTCGCAGGGCGGTCCTTGAGGCCTGGTAAGAGTCATGTGGTCCAAGGGTGCAGCCACATGATCTTTGGCGTCGGGGAGGGGCACACATGGTTCCGGGTGAGGTTCACGAGGACGTGGGAGAGGGACACATGTACCTTTTTGGGAGAAAGTGAGGGCTGCAGATGCTGGAGATCAGAGCTGAAAATGTGTTGCTGGAAAAGCGCAGCAGGTCAGGCAGCATCCAAGGAACAGGAGAATCGACGTTTCGGGCATAAGCCCTTCTTCAGGAATGAGGAAAGTGTGTCCAGCAGGCTAAGATAAAAGGTAGGGAGGAGGGACTTGGGGGAGGGGCGTTGGAAATGCGATAGGTGGAAGAAGATCAAGGTGAGGGTGATAGGCCGGAGTGGAGTGGGGGCGGAGAGGTCAGGAAGAAGATTGCAGGTTAGGAAGATGGTGCTGAGTTCGAGGGATTTGACTGAGACAAGGTGGGGGGGGAGGGGAAATGAGGAAACTGGTGAAATCAGAGTTCATCCCTTGTGGTTGGAGGGTTCCCAGGTGGAAGATGAGGCACTCTTCCTCCAACCGTCGTGTTGCCATGGTCTGGCGATGGAGGAGTCCAAGGACCTGCATGTCCTTGGTGGAGTGGGAGGGGGAGTTGAAGTGTTGGGCTACGGGGTAGTTGGGTTGGTTGGTCCGGGTGTCCCAGAGGTGTTCTCTGAAACGTTCCTTTGGGAACAGGGCTAATGGTTTGAATGGGCGCGCGCGCTGTAGCGGTTGGGTGTCTGCTCAGCGCGAGCGCGGACGCAGCCCATGAGGGTGATGGGGCCAGTGCCTTTAGCTTCAGAACAACACTGTCCCCCGCCGACAGGAGCGGACGGATCCTGCCGCCAACGGGCAGCAACCGAAATGAAGGAGGCAAGTGGTTCTTATTTAAACTTTTCACTTAATTAAACGCCAACAGCACCTTTGCTGTGATCGACAATTTTCTCCTATTTAGATCCCGAGATTCAGATTTGCTTTTCAAGATCAGGTTCGTGCGCAGGTGGAGGCCATTCGGCCCCTCCGTTCGGTGCTGCCTCTTCCGAAGGACAGTTGAGCCGTCGGGAATTCATACACTCTTCGCGCATCGCAAATCTACAGAAACGGAACAGATTGCAATGAAAATGAAGATTGACACTGGGCAGAGTCCCAATCTGCAGTTATAGGTGGACACCTAATAACAAAAATTGTTTTTGAGCTAATGCAATGCAGATTTAACCCATATATCAATCTTTAAAGTTACACGTCCCTTTTACTATGGGTTTTGGTTTTGTAATCCAGTAATTATGGTTATCCTATTTAGATGATGATGATTTCGTCTAGTTTATCAAGCGGTAAGACACCCGCAACAAAGATGTTAATTCTCTGATACCGTCATCACGTAGCTAAAGTTGAGCCTTTTCGGGATATTTAAAGATACTACTTAAGCAAAACGGATCTAATATGATTTACTTGACAGTTTTTACGTGTCACATCTGTAAAAATATTGCAACTTTTACCCTCTCCTAAATGTAAGTGCCGAGTTATCAAGATAAATGCACTGTAACATTTGCTTACTAGACTAATTCACTCATTAAAAGGAAAGCAAAGTCCCAAAGGACGGAATGCTATCACAGCAATTACAGACAAGTTTTCTTTATCAGTTCGAAGACCTTTTTTTCTGTATGGATATTACTGGGATTTAACTTTGGAGAAAACGTAGCTTACCTGAAAGAACGTTATGCAGAATTTCTCCAAGGGAAGCATTTAAGGGAGTTTCTACGCATCAGTAAACGGTCTTCATTGGCTTCCTTTCGTAACAGCTCGGATTCCATATAGTTACACTGCCCTATTCTTAACAACTTTCAAACCGAGGGAAGTCTGTCTTTTTCTGGTCTTATGGATGTACTGGGCTCAGTGAAATCAGTTACATTGTAACTTTAAAGATTTGGTATGAGTTAAAATGATCTGTGCATTGCATTGGCTCAAAAACAATTTTCATTTTTATTATTGTGTCCATCTATAACTGTAAATTGGGACTCTGCAGTATCAGTCTTCATTTTCATTGCAATCTGTATATTAATTTTGGCAATTCCAGCACTGTAATAACAAACTTTGCTGTCCAGGAATTGTGGTGATTTTATGCCAGGTTGTTATTGGAGGAATCAAGACTTAAAGGTAAATTGAACTAAGAAAAGCCAGAGGTTTGATAGATTTTGTTTTGGGGTTGGGTGGAGAGAGTACATGATTAATTCAACCCCTTGACCAAGGCATCATATCAATCTTTAAACAAAACTAATAGGTTAGTATGGGAAACTTGGTCAGCATGATCGAGTTTGACCGAAGGGTTGGTTTCTATACTGTACATTCTATCAAATCTAATCAAGAGAATTAAAAACAGTAAAAATCTGTGCTAATCAGCCTGAAGAATCAAGATATGATAGGAAATCCACATATCTGACTATTTTACAACACAAAGACAGCTGAACCAGGTCAGCCGTTCTATGTATTTGTAACACAGTAAAATAAAAGCCTTCAAAGGCCCACTGAAAAGAATCAATTCTTGACATAGGTTTGCAGAAACCAAAGCCTTCACAATTTAGTAGCAATATAGTAACTTTAGTAGAGCAAAATTTAAACAATAAAGTAATCTAATTGGTCTGTGTTATAAAGCTGTGTTCAGCCCATTCACACAAGATAGACAAACAAATAGTTAAGGGATAAATGGGGAAAAACAACTGGCCAAATTACTTAAGTGGTTTTCATGATGAATTGTTCCATTGGCATAGGTAAAGGTTTCTTGGTTGATTTTTCTGAAGATGTTGATTAGGGTCACCTTTACAGTTCACTCAGATGAAGGCAGTAACACTTATAAATTAGTTTATTATTGTCTGAGCTTCCAAGAGCTGTTCATGGGAGGTTAGGCAGTGAGCTTTCCAATTTTCATGCTATCACGTCAACAAACCGATTCCTTTTTCACAGAAAACACCATCCAAAAGCCAATTAAAATTCTGACCAATCCCAGACAGACTACCGTCTCCTCCACAAGATTCAAGTTACTATTCAACATCTGCCATGTGATTGAGCATAAGGTAATTTTCAGACTTGTTCGAACCAATTCCCCTGTACTTGCTATTACCCAAATGCAGCTATCTGTTTAAACATAATGCTCTTCCTCAGTGAAGTATCTGCAGACCTTTGCATTAGGAACCAACATGCAATTAACTTTCAGGGCCTGGCCTCGTGAATAAACAAAAGCATGTTTGGTCTGTTTTCCTTCTAAGACTAGCTGTAACCCATGGTTCAAAAGTCATATTTAGCTCTCAGTTCACGCTCCAAACCAAAATTGACATAAGAATAAAAGAAAAATAATGAAAAATCTAACACTATACCTGGCATGAAATGATACTGAACAAGAATTCTTGAAGACATACCCTGGGTACTACATTTAAGAGGAAAACCAATAAAGAGGCAATGAGGATTTAAGAGGCTTTACTGAAGAAGAACTATTTGAAATGAAGAGGAGGATTGTGGACTACAACTGACTCCGTCACCACAAAATAAACAATACCTGTTCAGTCTTGGAGTTGAAGTAGATACTCATGTTAATGTATGGCTGAAGATGTCAGTGAGACTATGACAGATGAAATAGCAAGCAATGAAACAGATCTTAAAAACTCAAGCCATCGAACAAGGGAAAGATGATAATGGAGACAATGTTGAGACCAAACCGCTACCAGCATCCCATGCATTTATTTTCCAGCTTGAAGAATTACTGAGATGGCTAGAAACTAATAAAACACAACTGTTCAAAAATATCCAAAGAACTGCAGATTCTACAAATCTGAAATTGCTGGAAAAAGTCAGTGGGTCTGACAGTATTTGTAGAGAGAAAGCAAAGTTAACATTTTGGGTCCAGTGACCCATCTAGAGAACTGAGTTTAGCTGGGGAAAAAGTTGTTACAAATGCTGAAGAGGGCAGGGAGTAAACAACAGGTGAAGATGGAGCCCAGGGAGAGAATAAAACAGTTGGGCACACCAGAGAATGGGTAAAGGTCAGCCTGGGAGATTCAATATCTGCTAATGGGGACCATTAATGGTTAACAATAGGTTGTTAATGGTAGCAGCCCATGTGATGACAAGGTCTAGCAGGTGAGGTTTGGGATAAGGATGTGGACGAATGTGCTCAGATCTTTAAATAATTGAACTCAACATTGAATCCTGAAGGTTGCAGGGTCACAAAGTGGAAAATGAGATGCTGTTCTTTCAGCTTGGCACAGTGCTTTGCTGGTGGCAGTGGTTAGCACTGCTGCCTCACAGCGCCAGAGACCCAGGTTCAATTCCCGCCTCAGACGACTCTGTGTGGAGTTTGCATATTCTCCCCGTGTCTGTGTGGGTTTCTTCCGGGTGCTCAGGTTTCCTCCCACAATCCAAAAAATGTGTAGGTTAGGTGGATTGGCCATGCTAAATTGCCCGTAGTGTTAGGTGAAGGGGTAAATGTAGGGGAATGGGTCCAGGTGGGTTGCGCTTTGGTGGGTCGGTGTGGACCTGTTGGGCCGAAGGGTCTGTTTCCACACTGTAAGTAATCTAATCTAAAGCCTGAGACAGATGTTGGCGAGGGAACACAGTGATATGTTGAACTGGCAGGTAACAGGAAGCTGAGGGTTATTTCTGCGGACAGAACTTGGTTATTTTGCAGAGTGGATGCCCAGTCTGCACTTTGTCTCCCTGCTGTGGAGCGAACCACACTGTGAGCAGCACTCTCTCTTTATTTTTGGTGCGGCACAATTGAAATCTTAGAGATCTGGGTGTTCATAGTATGATTTAAGATGAATTTGTATTGTGTGGGGATTCAGCTCCCTCATTCATTTGTTTGATAGCTCCTCAAAGCAAGTACCTTCACTCATTTTAAAGTTTTTTTTTCCAAGAAACTAACTTAATTTATGGCATCTATTTCTTTTTCTTCCTCAATTTGATACTTATGTATACTTCACACTATTGAAGAAGAAGCCCGTATCTGTGCTGCTGCTGAGTAGGTCTTGAGAAGATGTATGAAGTCCAAAACTCTCTGAACTGTTTGTTTTCTTTTCTGCCCTTTTTTGCAAAATGAGTGTCACAGGTAAGGCCAGCATTTAGTGCCCATCATTAATTGCATTGGAGAATGTGGTGAGAAGCTGTCGATCTATGTGTGCAAGTTGTACTATTTTTAAAAATCTAACTTATGCTGTTTTGGTGTGAGGACGGTTAGGAAATTAGTTAGTGCCATGATTAGAACACATTTTCTCATTTTGGATTTGATTCAAATTGGCCCTGACTGCCAAGATTAAATTGGCCTTCTCTGCACATAAAGATTCTAAGTGAAATTAATTTAGAAGTTGCCAGTCTCTCATACAAAAGCAATAAATATACATGTTTTACCAGCATGTTGTTGGGAATGGAGGGTTTGAGTTATAAAAATAGACTGGGACCTTTCACTGGTGTGCAGAATGTTGAGGGGTGACCTTTTTATAAAATCAAGCGGTACCTAGATAAGGTGAAAAGCAAGGATGTTTTCCTGAGGGTGGTCATATTTTTAAGGTAAGAGGAGCAAGGTTTAAAAAGGACATGAGGGGCTACCATTTTACTCAATTGTTTGTGTATGGAATGAACTGCCAGAGGAAATGGTGGATGCAGGTACTATTACAAAATTTAAAAGACATTTTGACAGGTAAATGAGTAGGAAAGGTTTGGAGGGACATGGGTCAAATGCAGCCAAGTGGGACAAGTTTACTTTGGGAACATGGTCGGCATGTACTAGATGGACTGAAGGGTCTGTTTCCATCTTGTAATACTCTGTATAGGAGATAGAAGGCACAACAATCGACAATCCCCCCCCCCCCCCCCCCCCCCCCCGAGTCAGGGAGCACTTAAGTGGTTAGGGACGCTTGGTCTCGGATCTTTGGGTGACTGTCCTCCAAGGTGGACTTCAGGATAGGCAACTACACAAAGTGGCCGAGCAGAGAGAAATCTTTAAATCTTAGTGTACCAGTCTATGATACGAAGGATTGTTGGACTGGGGTGGACAAAGTTTAAAAATAACACACCAGATTATCATCCAACTGGTTTATTTGGAAGCACAGTTTTCAGAGTGCTGCTCCTTCATCAAGTAGCTGTGGAGCAGGATCATAAGACGCAGAATGTAGAGCAAAAGATTACAGTGTCATGAAACTGCAATGACATAGCAAACAAACCTAGATTGCCATCAAGTCTTTCATCTTTTAGAATGGGTTGCAGGTTTCGGTTCATTAATAGCCAAGCTCCGTATCCTCAACTGGAATCTTGGGTTTATGTCACACTACAGGTGACCCCACCACACAGCATGCATGCATGCATGCATGCATACATACATACACATCTTTTTCCCCCCCCCTCCCCCCCTCCACCAACACTCTCTCCCACGCACACACCATCTCACAGGCTTATACTTAATCACACCCCCACACACACACATTATCTAGCTTTCACACACAAACACACATTCTCTCACTTGCACTCACATGCGCACAATTACTTGCATTCATGCTGTCCCCTCCCCTCCCTCCCTCTCCTGCACACTATGGGGTGAATTTGTATTTGCAGAAACATTCTATTTTGCTCAAAAAATGCACGATCTGCAGGCACTCAATACATGTAATATTTCGTAAATTCCACTTTGGAAATAGAGCCAGACTGACTCAAGATTGGGATAGACAGACAGACTCTGATCTCACATCTTTAATGCATTGTCTGAGCTGAGATGTCACCTTTTGTTATAAAATCTTTAGTTACCTCAAAGTGACTTAAAAGGAGTTCTGGGATTTGCGTTTTAATGAACCGAAACCTGCAACCCATTCTAAAAGATGAAAGACTTGATGGCAATCTAGGTTTGTTTGCTATGTCATTGTAGTTTCATGACACTGTAATCTTTTGCTCTACATTCTGTGTCTTACGATCCTGCTCTACAGCTACTTGATGAAGGAGCAGCACTCTGAAAACTGTGCTTCCAAATAAACCAGTTGGATGATCACCTGGTGGTATTTTTAACTTTGTCCACGCCAGTCCAACAGCGGCTCCTTCGTATCATAGACTGGTACATAAAGAGATAAATCTTTAAATCTTAGATCCACAAAAATACAGAAAAATTAAGTGGGAGAAGTTGTGGTTTAAAAGTCAAGGATTGTTGAAGGATTGCTGCACATTTTTAAAAGCAAGTAACTGATACTTATTGCAAGTTTACACACTGTTGGTTCAAGTAGTGACAAACCCTTTTACAGTCAATCTGGAGCCAGGGGTTTGTGTACAAATGGAGATCTGGACTTCAATGAACAGCTGATTGATCTGTGGTATGGTGACCACTTATTGATGAGAGGCCTCTGGCCTGCCACCTGCTCATTTGGAGGCATGAATGTTTTGGGGGGAAGCAAATGGACTGCCTGGAGGGATGGAACTATACTTGTGCTCTGCAGTAAAAAGTACCTCAAGCCTGAAGATAACCAATTTATTTCTCCTTATCAGTTGCTGTAAGCTATGGCTGTTAACTAGTAAATCAGAAACCTTTACAAGTGTAAACCAGTCACCTAAAGTTTTCAGGAAACCAGTGAAAATGTCTGGAGAAAGATGGAGAAACTGCATTCTGATCAACACACTCTATGGTCAGGGACTACTGAATTGCCTTTCCAGTCTTTCTGCCCACGTGACCTTTGTTTATTTGTCGTGTGTGGGTGGTGTGGCTGCTTTTTAAGTGGCTTAAAGTTTTAACAAAAGAGTTATATGCCACTGATGTGTAATTGATTATCCATATGTAGAATCTATTTATTAGTAATAATTGGTAATTCTTGTCAACTACAGAAACCTACTCCATGCTTTCTGTGAACAGTAAATTCCCTGAGTTGGGGAATTCTGTATACTTTAAAAAAAAATTTAACTTTTAGGATGACTGCAGGAATAGCAGAGCTTGATTTCCAGTGCCATATCTGAGTGAGGCATAATACGGGTGTGACCTTCTGAGATTTGTCTTCAAGAAAATTTAGGCAGCTTTGCTTTGTCTCTGGTTGTGCTGTATTTAGGTGTGCCTAATACCATTCTTTAATGCAACAAGGGGAAAAATTCAATTTGCAGTAGTGACATATTTCATTTTTATAATACAATGATTTAAATTTAAACTTTGAAGATTAAGCAATATCAGTTCATTTGTGATATTGTTCACCATATAGAATGCAGTGATAAATTGGGATGAATTGTTTTAAATCAGCAGTCTTATTCAAAAAGATTGCAAAAATATTGAATCTGAAGATGGAAAATTGTAAAACTGTGTAAGAGATTGGATTGAAAGCATTGTGTCCTTGCTGTTGCTTACCTTGTATGTTAGACATTGACGCTTAAACTGGAAAAGTGCTCCATTCTTCAGAGCTGATCCTTTAAATACAAATAAATTGTACCAATGCAGAGTTTCCAGTTTTGTTAACTCCAATCTGGAGGGCTTTGTTCTCGTCTTAAGATCAAATTGCAAGGACAGTAATTCTTCTATATCTGTGATGGTTCCATTCCCGAAAACGCCTGCAAATGATGAAATTTGCAAGTGCATAGCTCATTTAAAAATGTTTAAACATAGGTTAAAAATTGTGGATATACGAGCCACAGTACCTCCTTTTGGCAAGAATAGGTGAATTTACGATTCACGTTTTTTTTTGGATACTGAGGATTTACTGTATTTTTGCAATCTCACAAGCTACTCTTAGGAGAAAAATGAATTTAGGGACACCCATCTCCCCTGGATCTTACCTCAGCTAAGAACTTAGAGATTGATTGTTGGGTGAGGTGGGGTTCAGGTTGCAATAATCTAGAATTATAGAATTGTTGAGGCCTCTGTTTCCTGCTGTTTCTGGCTCCACAGGTTATTTTTTAAAAAACACATCTTTCTTTAAAATGATCCGTATCACCTGTAAAAATGGTCCCCAAGCATTTTGTTGCGAGACTACTGCTTGTGCAGATTGGTTGCAGGCTGTCTTACATCCACATTGGAATGCTCCTCGTCACTTTTTATATCGAGAAAAGGACACAAGGCATGCAATATCTATCCCACAATTTTTCCAAAAATGTCTTAAACAAAACATGCAAAGAACAACAAACCTTTTATTGAAGCATTGGCTCATTTAAATTGTTAAATTATTCAAAAACCTCTTCAAATACGTTCTTAAATGATTCTTTTGCAGTTTTCTGTGTAAAACATGAGCACAGAACTCTTTCAATTTGAATTCTAAAGAGTTTTCAGGACAGTAAGAAGCTTATGCTGCATTTGTCTCAATCATTGTTTTTAGAATAAGACTCTGAAGTTTTAGACAAAAATGGTTCTTTCATTCTCAAATCTATTCTTAGCTTCAGATTAACAATTACTAAAAATGGGTATGTTTCATTTTTAGTAATCTCCTTAGTAACTTTTAGAGGAATTACACAGGCCAGTTTCCCATTTTCATCTGGCAAGAATATATCATAGTAATGGGTGATGGATTTTGCCTGAAGTCAAAATTGGAGGGTTGGGGGGAAACTGAATTGAAAAGACCCATTCGCTGGTGCCATCATTAGGTATATGGAACACATCTGACAGACACGGTACAAATATTTCAAACATTGCAAAATATGCAAAAATCTGCTAATTCCGGTAGTTTGATGGAAATTGCCAAAAATCAATATACCGATTTAATTTTGATGTTATTGTTGAGATCAATAGTTTAAAAAAGGTGCAATTTCATTTTTGCTCTTACGTGCTAAATACATTTGTTATTTGATAGATTATACTGTTTCTGGGAAATTAAATGCAAAATTTTTAATTATTCTTCAGTAAGAATACATCAACAAAATGGTATGCATGACTCATTGAGAGAGCCAATATCTGTAAAATGTAGAAATAAATCATCCGATCAACCTGTTATGAATATAACAACAATACATTTTGAGCTTCAGTCAGTGTCTGATGCAAACTCCTTGACACTTGGGAATAATTATCAACCTTCTATATACATAAGAGTAGGAGTTGACCTGCATCATCATTCAATAAGATCATGATCCCACACTACTCCTACATCCATTTATATCATTAGTATTTCAAGATCTGTCAATCTGTACTTTAAACATAATGACTGAACTTGCACAGTATCCTGGGATAAAGAATACTCAAGGGTTGCGCTTCGGCGGGTCGGTGTGGACTTGTTGGGCCGAAGGGCCTGTTTCCACACTGATCTAATCTTTAAAAAAAACCTCCTCATCTTGTTCCTAAGTGGCTTCCCATTTTTATGAAATTGTGAACCCTGGTTCTAGACTATTCAACCAGGTGAAACATCTTACCTGCATCTATCTTATCTATCCCTTTTTAAATAGTTTGTAGGCTTCAATGGGAAGGGGGTAATAAACTTCAAGGGGACCTAGACAAACTGAATGGGTAGGCACATGAAAAATGAAATTCAAAGTATGAGATTATACATGTCAGTGAGACAAATGAGAGAGATGACATGCTATATATAATTTTAAGAGATCCAACAAAATACTGGGGTGTGAGTGTTTGTCCACAAATGTTTGAAGTTGACAATTTTAGGCTATTCTGCAGTGTGAAATCTCTCACTCCCACTACTATGATTCATGGCAATATAACTTTTGCTTTTGTTTTATTTTATCAAATTGAAAATTTTGCCATTGCTATTTCAAAAAAGTCTTAAGTGCCTCAATACAAGAAAATGACTTTCTTGAAATAACTTCTGCTTATGCTTTATCAGACTTCAGTCACACAAGGATTACTGATTTTAGCATGCAAATTTCTTTAGAAGGTCACTTCTGCTGCTCATTGTTTTATTTTGTAAAATACTCAGTATTTTTGTTGTTAACTTATTATTCACAGCAACTTTTTAAAAGGAATAAAATACTGACAACTCTGTTTACTATTACTTGCACCTAAAACATTTATAGGATGAAATTATGAAAGTCTTTCCACTGTGATGTTTAAAACTTAATTTAAAAAAAATGTTTGCCTTCTCTTGGCTTCTTCGGTGAGAAACCGTAGATCAATAACTGTCATTAAAAGGTCAACATTGATTGAATGCTTCCAGCACTCTTGTCTTTACTTGTAGAGTAGCAGTGCAAAGAGGACGCCATTTGGCCCATCTAATATGTCCTGACATTATTGAAAAGCAATCTGCCTGCATATAATTCCCATAATACGCCATTGTTTCTCTTTCAACACTTTAACGCTGTCTTCTGAAAGCTGTATTGGACCTGTATCGCTGTGTTCCAAACCTATCCACTCTCTGAATAAAAGAAAACTTCTCATTTTTTATGTTTTATTATGTACCTTAAATTCTCTGGTTACCAACTTCTCAGTCATTGGAAACAGTTTTTTCTTGTAGTTTAACAGTCTAAATCCTGCATGATGTTAAACAGCTTTAATCCAATTTCCACTTAGAGCCATAATCATACAGCACGGAAACATACCCTTCCATCCAATATGTCCATGTTAGCCAATTTTCTCAAACTAAACTAGTCCCACTTGTCTGCGTTAGGCCATACCCCTCAAACTTTTCTGTTTATGTACATCTCCAAATACCTTTTAAATGTTGTAACTGTACCTTCATCTACCACATTCTGGCAGTTCATTTCAAACCTTTCTTCCCTCACCTTAAAAATATACTCCTCTAGATTTGAACTCACCTAACTCACCTGGGAATAAGACCTTTGCTATTCACTTTCTGTATGCACCTCATGATTTTATAAACTTCTACAAGATCATTCCTCATCCCTTATCCAGCCACTCCTCATAACTCAAACTTTGCCTTCTCTGCTCTATTGAGAACAACTCCAACTTCTCCAGTCAACACACAAGCCAAAAACGTTGGCTGCTTTGGACACCTACATCTACTTGCCAATGAACTTAGGCTTCCCTATAGGTTGAGTCTCAGTGATGGACACAATATTCACCACTCTCTCCTGGGCCCTGCCAGGAATGAGTCAAGTGAACCTTCAAGGCAAAGGTACAGCATGGAAATCCAGACACCTTCCAATTTATCTCGATTAAATTTGGAGCAGGAGGGCTCAATGATGGCTGTCTTAATGGGCAGCTGGTGAGTCCTTAAATTGTGTGGATGCACGAACATACTGAAGCTATTAAAGGCACTCATTCCTTTCAGTTAATTTTTACTTTTTAGCTTTTCGAATCAATCATTTGCACATAAAGATAGTTGTTTTGTAAATAACCTGCTAGGCCTTGTGTTTAAATATTATCAAAAATAGAAACAAAAGCAACGATGCAATTACTACTTCCCTCCTCTGGTGACCTCCAAGAATCTATCCTTGGCCTCTTGCTGTTTCCATCTACAAGATGCCTCGTGGGTGAAATCACCCGAGAGTAAAGTGGGAAATGACACATTGCTGCGGAGTGATGATGGTGGTTGTGGTGGTGGTAGCCAGGGATGGGGATCCAGACAATATGGTGGAATCTATATCAGGGTCCAAAAATTGGAGCCAGGTCTTCAGGGATCTGCTATGCTTGGGAAGAGGACAGGGCCACTGTGCGCTGGCCATAGGCCCAGACCACATGCAGCATTGGGTCCTATGATTCCTGCCCCTGTTCCTGATAAGTTGAATCTGAACACCACCTCTTTTGGCTCATCCACTGTTGCTAAATTATTAGATTGCTTATCTGATATCTAGTTTTGAATATGAAAAACATTTTGTTAATTAAATATTGGGAAATTTGAAACCATTTAGTTTTGGTCACCACTTCAAAGTCCACTCCCTAACTACCAATTCCAGGGCTGTCCCTGGCAACAATTGGAGAATAAACTAGTTTATTTGCAACATTTGATGGTATTTTTTGACCTGAGATGACCATGTGAACACACATTGATACCATCACTAAAACTGCTTGCATACATCTTCATAGCAACACCCCCTGTCTGAGTACATGTGCTGCTGAAATCCTCATTTAAGCCAGCAATATCACTTGGTTATTCCAATGCTCTCCATTGCCCTATTGAAGTTCAATGGCATTTCCACTAAATATAAAGAATTCTAAAGCAAGGACGTATCATCTGTGGTTAACTGAAGAAGTTAGGAAAAGCATGTAAGCACAGATGAGTGGCAGGTTAGAGAATTGTTCAGAATATATAGATTGGCAGAGAATGACTAAATGGTTAGTCAAGAGGAAGAAATCAGATTGAGTACAAGCTATCCAGCATAAAAATGGATAGTAAGAGTTATTAGAGATTTAAAAGGCAAGGAGAGTTTTGGTTTCTAGAGAGTGAGAATGGGGATTTGATAGGAGATAACAAAGAAATGACGGATGAAAGAAGTAGATATTTTACTTTTCACTACAGAGGATACAAAATTCCAGCAATATCTGCAAATCAGGCGATGGAAGGAATAGAAGAACTTAGTAAAATTGCAAGTGGAATAGTACTAAGCAAAGTGATAGGATGAAGGTCAGCTCCCGGTTCTAAGGTCTTAAAATGTAGTGCTAATGTAGTGCTAGCATTGGAATTAATTTGTCTAACATTTGTTAGGTTCAGGCAAGATTCCATCAGACTGTAAAATAGCAAATATAATCCCTCTGCTTAAGACAGGAGTGAGGCAGGAAAATGTATACCAGTTACCTTGATGCCTGTTGGGTCAATCATTTGAAGGGATTATAGTTGTGCACTTAGACAAACGCAAGGTAATAAGGAACAATCAGTATGGTTAGAAAGAAAATCATGTTTAATCAGTTTTAGTGTTCTTTTCAAGGAATAAAAACACTTTGGATAAAGGGGAATATGTAGACATTGTATACTTGGATTTCCAGGAAATATTTGACCAGATGCTATGTAAACAGTTGTTATGCTAAATAGGAGCACATGGTGTAGGGGATAATATATAAGCATGGATAGAAAATTGGCTTGCAAGCACAAAACGGAGCATTTATAAATGGTCTCTGTCTAATTGTCAGGATGTGAGAAGTGGAGTACTGAAAGGTGACTTTACCCCTTTTACAATTTATGTCAATGACTTAGATGAGAAGAACAATGGCACAGTAGCTAAATTTGCAGATGACACAAAGATAAGAGTATGCTGTGAAGTGGATTTATGGGGATTGCTTATGGATAACTTAAACAAGATGGGCTTGTTTCTAATAGAGTTTGGAAAAGTGAGTGGTGATTTGATTGAAGTGTACAAGATCCTGAATGGTCTTGACAAAGTGACTGGATTTGTCTACTTGAGTCCAGAATTCTATTGTAGCATTTTCATACTGGAGTTGCCCTTTTAGACAGATGAGAAGAATTGTTTTTCTTTTGGAAGATTTTGAAACTTATATCATCTGATCCTTCAATTAAATTGCTTTCTTGAATCACACCCATAGTTTTTTCTTTGTAGCATGCACTGACAATTTCATGTGGGTGTTTGTGGTTTCATATACTTTAATGTTTGTGCTGACACCAGCTGGCAATATAATCCATGTTATTGGCATTCACTGTTACCATTTGAAGACTTAACAATTGACATAATTACTCAAAGTTTCAAGCAGAATTTGAAGTTAATTACCAGAAAATTGCTGCTTCTATCATTCTCTTGATTTTTCTCTATTATATAAAGCTGTGATCTGCTCTGAGTACTGGTGGATAGGGAATTGGTTGTGTCCAGAAATCACTACATATTGGGAGCAGTGTGGTAAAATCTGAAGGTTGACAGTTTTGGTTGTAAAGACAGTGGAATTTAGACATGAAAGCCACTGTAGTTCAATTCAGCCACACCGTGATCTTTTCCCAGATTGTTAGTTCTGAATGATATTATTGAGGAAGATTTTAAAAATGTAACTTTTTTGCAAATTTTCTCATTGCTTATACATAGCGACATCAGTACAAATCCTTGTGGAGGTGGAGGAGACAGAAATCAGAATTACTGAGGAACTTGCCTTTGTAATGTTATGATACTGTGCTGTCCCAATGTTTTTCTTAAGACCATAAAATAAAGGAGCAGAATAAGGCCATTTAGTCTATCACATCTGCTGCACCAATTGATCATGGCTGATACGTTTCTCAACCCCATTCTCCTGCCTTCTCTTTGTAACCTTTAATCCCTTTACTAATCAAGAACTTGTGCATCTCTATCTTAAATACATTCAATGGCATGGCCTTCACAGCCTTCTGTGGTAATGAGTCTCACTGATTCACCACCCTCTAGCTGGAGAAATTCCTCCTTATCTCAATTCTAAAGTGTTGTTACTGAAGCTGTGCATCAGGTCCTGGTTTCTCCTATTAGTGGAACATCTTCTCCACATCCACTGTATCAGTGTTCTGTAGTTTTAATGAGATCCCTACCCATCCTTCTAAACTCAGAATACTGACCCAGAGGCCTCAACTGCTCCTCATATGATAAGTCCTTCACCCCTGGGATCATTCTTGTGATCTTCCATTTCATCCCCTCCAAGGCTAGCACGTCCTCCCTTAGATACAGGACCCATAACTGTTCACAATATTGGAAATGCAGTCTGACCAGAGCTGTATACAGCTCTAACAGTGTATCCCTGCAGGGGAAATGAGTGTTAACATTGCATCTGTCTTCCTAACTGCCGACTGAATCTCTGTTAACTAAAAGAATCCTGAACGAGGACGACTCTAAGTACCTTTGTGCTTTAGATTTCTGAAGCCTTTCCCTATCTAGAAAATAGTCTGTGCCTCTATTCTTCCTCCCAAAGTCCACAATCTTACACTTTCCCACATTTATTCCATCTGACAATTCTTTGCCCACTCTCCTAGCTTCTGCAGCCACCTGATTTCTCAAAACTACCTGTCCCTCCACCTATCTTTGTGTCATCTGCAAACTAGTGACATGCCCTCAGTTCCTTCATTTGGATCGTAAATGTATACCATGAATAGTTGTGGTCCCAATACTAACTCCTCTACTCACTAAAATTCCACTCGTCACTGGCTGCTATCCTGAAGAAGGCCCCTTTATCCCCACTCTCTGTATTTTGCCAGACAACCTGTCCTCTATCCACGCTAGTCCCTTGCCCCTATCACCATGAATTTTTATTTAGCAGTCTCCTGAGTGGCACCTTGTCAAAAGCATTCTAGAAATCCAAACAGATCATGTCCATTGGCTCTCCTTTGTCTAACTTGCTCATTACCTCTCAGAATTCACCCGTGAAATCTCATTCTTTAAACAAAGTCTTTTGAAGTCATCAGGTTTGCTTTAATCCCTTTCATCTTGGGAAGATTTTAAATTGCTGAATGTGGCTTTGTATCTTTGGATCTGCTCTGCTTGTGGAAGGGATTGGTGACAAACTACCCCTGACTCAATCAGTGTGGTTTTGAAATAAATCACCAAAACTAAATGGAAATACTGAGTGGAAAGGAAAACAGAAGCTATGCGAATTAAGCAAGAGTTCTGAAGAGATTTACCAGGATGTTGCCTGTGTTTAAAAAAGATTTGGATAGGGTCATGATAAGGAAAGATTTGGAAGGATATAGCCCAAGTGCAGACAAGTGGGATTAGTTTAATTTGGGATTACAGTTAGCATGGACTGGTTGGACTGAAGGGACTGTTTCTGTGCTGCATGATGCTTTGAATCTAACCACTTTTTGGCTGTATGGGGGCCATAAAGCATAATGTTATAAAATCATATAGTTCAGAGGGAGTCAGTTCATTGTGCACATTATGCCTCTGCTGACTATTTGAAAGAACTGTTCATTCAGTCCCACTACCCTGCCTTTCCTTTATAGTCCTGCAATTTTTTTTCTGTAAATCCATTTTTTTTTTCTGAAAGACAGTAAATATAGACCTGGCCTCTACCGCAAATTCTACTGATGCTGCTACTCCAGCATTGAGGTTCCTTATCATGGCCAATGTTGAGGAAGTACCTTTCATCCATAACCAACAGACAGAATAAAGTGAGGTTGGTAAAGAACTGACCATTCATGTTGTTTGCGTAGACGTAAAGGAAATTTGTTCAGGTTCGCAGAAATGATATTAGCAAAAATGAAACTGCATGGTTTAGGATGGTGTTGTAATAGAGATAAAAATAGATTGTGAATAGGAGACAAGATTATTCTGATAAGGTTATTATCCCTACTGCAATAAGTGGGATCTGAGAAGCAGCCTTCCCAAGAATCTGTATCGGGACCTTGGCTTTTCAGCAATTTAGCAATAACTTGAATGGAGGAATAAGGAATTGTGCATATAAGTTGTTAATTTGGGAGGCACTGTGTACAGTTTAAAGAATCCTAGATTAACTAAATGGAAAAAGTTAAATGTGAGATCATTATTTTGAATGCAAAAAAGATAAAACCATGTATATTCTAAACGATGAGAAACTGGGAAGTATAGAGAAGCAATAAGATTTTGGTGTCCTGCAATGCAAATCACTAAAACTTAGCAGGTAGTTTCGGAAACATACCATCTTGTGCCTGCAGCTGGGATATTTGGAACATCAGATTAAGAGAAACAGATGATTTGGAGGTACTGTTTTCATTTTTTCATCTATTTAGATTAATGTGCTCCACTGTCCTAATTTCAAGAGAGAATATTGTCTGATGCCAATAAAAGGGGGGTTTAACCCACAGCGTTTACAAGGAACCTTAAACAATATATGCAGTATCTTGCGATGTTCTCAAGACAAGAAAAAAAGTAGTCCCATCAATGGTGAACCATTAAAAGCATCCTTTTATGAAAAGAAGAGCATGATAAAACAAGCACCATTAAAGGTTTTTGAACTCCACTCAAATGTGAAGGTATTGACTTTTATTTCCTAACTCTGTAACTAAGTGGTAAATAAATAGTAGCCATAGGCATTCTGAATTAATGTAGGGTACAAAAATAAACAAGATCAGATGGATATTCTTTGTTGATATTAATGGCATACGATTCTTAAAAGCACTGGAAATCAACAATGGTGCTTTGACTTGGACCTGTAAATCCCTTTAATGTTGAAAGATGAATAGAGTTCAAATTAAAGTAGTGGAAGGCTTTTCATTTTAGTGACCGAGATTTACAAAGAAAGCTAAAGAATTATAAAAGGAAAGAACTTGAGATTCTGATCGCTTGAGGAACACAAAGTGCTGTTTCTGCAGGAATACTTCATGCCCTCAAAATATGCTTGCAGGTGTAAAACTGTTTCACTGGCTATTCATTATTAAGAATCAATCTGTCAAACTGTATTAGCATTAGAAGTTAAAAATCCTGCATACAAGTAAAAAAATGATTTTTCTTTTGATTTTTATGCTCGTTCCCCTGTCACGAACCACAACTGATTCAGACTGAAATGGCCTATACCAAAGTTATAGACTGCAGGAAGGTTTATGAATGCTCTCTTTCAACCAATTAGTTTTCTCTCTTTTTTTTCCTTTTGCAAGGGAAACTATTTAGCTACTGGTTCACAAGGGAACATCTAGAGATGCTGCTTTCATTTTCATGTAAAGAAGTGTCAAACTTCCATGGTTTAAGAGGGATACAGATCCTTAGGAATTTGGTGATCGGTTTAGACAGTGGATTTGGATCAGCTCAGGCTTGGAGAGCCGAAAGGCCTGTTCTAGCTGTAAATTTTCTTTGTTCTCTTCAATGTTTCCATCCGGTCAACATTAAGAACTTGCAGTTGGGTAACTTTTAAAAGCTGCCTCTTTTGAGTTGTCAATCTTTCTGCACCACTTTGAATTTGCCCAGTGTAAACAATCCAAAGTTAGCAATTAATTATGGACAGTTCTGTTTCCTGTAATATGAAACTTATAAATATGAAATAAATTCTGAATTTCATCTGTGACACTAGTGACTTTAGCCATCTATAAAATATTATGCTGTGTCTCTGACCTTGATACTGTTACGACATGGGGTAAACCCCTCTGCTAATTTAAAGCTGACACAGAGGTTCACCTCACACTATAATCTGTTAAATTTTGAGAGGCAAAGAACTATCCCAGATCACACTATTTAAAATCAAAATTAACAATTTTATTCTTTAAGTTCATCAGGGACTATTAAAACCACCAACTGTTTACAACTCCTTTCTCTTAAACTATCTTTTACCTCCCATTCTACAATACTGGTCCAATTAAAAACCCCAATTAAGATTTACAAAAAAAAGTAATGTTCAAAACCAGTCAGCTTTGTCGAGGATCTTTGTTGATTTTCCTTTAGATTTACAAACCTTCTTATAGACAGGTACCTTTCAAAGAGCTCTCATATTTCTTGGTGTCCTTGGCAGTTCTCTCCCTAGCTGTTCAAAATGTCCGGTTTTATACCCAAAAATATTGGATCGTTTCATTGGTTTGATGTCATCCCAAATGGTAAAATTCAAATTCGAATCAGTTTTGGTATCTGTGGCATAATTTAAATGGATTAGCCAAATTTTTAATTTGGTTTTGTTCCATAGCAACACAACTCCAGCTATTTGTTTCAACAAAGTGTTACAATCTTACTTTGTTCAGAACTCTGTGCTTTCAGTCAGTCCTTGCTAGCTTTTCAACTCTCTTAAAGGTACATAACACACCTACACCTTTGTAACAATACAATGCATAAACTTGCACTTATTTTAGGAATAAGTACTTTTTGTTACAATTTCAATTTAAGCACTGGTAGTGTTTTGGAATAAAATTTAGTTTTATGCAAAACGTAGAAATGTAGGAACAGGAGTAGGCCATTCATCCCCTCAAGCCTGCTCCACCATTCCATACGATCATGGTTGATCATCCCAACTCAGTACCTTGTTTCCCTTTCTCCCCCATATCCTTTGATCCTTTTAGTCTTAAGAACCATGTCTACATGTTTCTTGAAAATCTTCAATTTTTGACCTCAACAGTTTCCTGTGACCAGAGAATTCCAAGGGCTTGCCATTCTCTGGGTGAAGACATTCCTCCTCCTCTCTGTCTTAAAAAGCCTATCACTTATTCTTAGACTGTATCCCTGGTTCTGGTCTCCCTGGTCATAGAGTCTTTGATTCACACACATGGAAAGAAACCCTTTGATCCAACTCATATACTGACCAAGTTTCCCCAAGCTAAAGTAGTCTCTCTTGCCTGTGTTTGACCCATATCCCTCTAAACTATGCCTTTTCTACCGGTCTGCATGTCTTTTAAATGTTGTAAATATTCCTGTATCTTCCACTTCATTTGGCATTTCAT
This sequence comes from Chiloscyllium plagiosum, assembly GCF_037043375.1. Taxonomy (NCBI): domain Eukaryota; kingdom Metazoa; phylum Chordata; class Chondrichthyes; order Orectolobiformes; family Hemiscylliidae; genus Chiloscyllium; species Chiloscyllium plagiosum. The sequence goes on along the minus strand of NW_028270177.1, from coordinate 2,734,626 downwards.
TCCACATAGAAACCAAACTCTGTCTGAAAAAGTTGCTCCTCAGCCTTCTCTTAAATCTTTCTCTTCTCAACTTCAAAATATGCCCCCACATTTTGAATTCTCCTACCCCCAAAGAAAGAACTTTACTAAACACCTTCTCTGTGCCCTTCATGATTTTATAAAACGCTTTAAGGTCACCCCTCAACCTTCTATCCTCCAGTGAAAAGAGCCTCAGTCTATGCAGCCCATCCTTATAACTGAAGCCCTCCATTCCCAGCAAATTTCTGGTAAATCTTTTCTGAACCCTCTCCAACTCATTAAATCCTTCCAATAGCAGAACCACCAGAACTGTACACAGTACTCCGAAAGTGGCCTCACCAACATCTTGTGCAATCTCAACATGACTTCTCAACTCCTAGACTCAATGGTCTGAGCAATGAAGGCAAGTTTGCAAATGCCTTCTTAACCACCCTGTAATGTAACTTTCAAACAATTATGTACCTTAACCCCTAAGTCTTTCTGTTTAGCAACACTACCCAGGGCCCTTCCATTAACTGTCTAGGTAGAGCCTTATTTGTTTTACTAAAACGCAACATCTTGCATTTATCAAAATCAAACTCCACCTGCCACTCCTCAGCCCATTGGCCCAATTGTTCAAGAACTGTTTGCAATATCCAATAGCACCGATTATGGTGTCATTTGCAAGCTTACTAACCATATCTCCTAAATTCTCATCCAAATAATTGATATAAATGACAAGTAACAGTGAACCCAGTACCCCCTGGGGAACACTCCTGGTCACTAAGCCTCCAGTCCAAAAATCAACCCCCCACCACCACCCATTAGTGAATTTTGTATTCAGTTGGCCAGCTCTCCCTGAATCCCATGTGATCTAACTTTACTAATTGTCTACCATGCCAAAATCTGGTCAAAGACTTTAATAAAGACCGTGTAAACTTCTACTGCTCTGCCTTCATCTGTCTTTTTGATTACATACTTGAAAAACAAGTTTTAATGAGACAGGATCTCCCATGTACAAAGCCATGCTGACTAACCCTAAGCTGTCCTTACCCCTCCAAATGCATGTAAATCCTATTTCTCAGGACCTTGTCCAACAACTTACCCGCCACTGATGTCAGATTCACTGGTCTGTAGTTCCCAGGCTTCTCTTTCTACCATTTTCAGGTAGAACATTGGCCACCTTCCAGTCCTCTGGCACCTCAATTGTGGCTGTTGATGATACAAATATCTCTGTTAGAGGTCCCATAATTTCCTTCCTAGGTTCCCAGCATATAGTTGATCGGGTCCTGGAGATATATCCATCTTTTCATGTTTTAAGACCTCCAGCACCACCTATTCTGTAAATGTAGACTGTTTTCAAGACATAAGTAGTTATTTTCCCCAAATTCCCTATGCTCCATGTCTTTCTCCCCTAAAAACGGATGCAAAATATTCATTTAGTATCTCTCCCATCTCCTGTGGTTCCAAACGTTGCCAATTTAGTTGATCTTTAAAGGGCCCTATTCTCTCCATAGTTGCTCTTTTGCTCTTAATGTACTTGCAGAACCTTTTTGTATTGAAGACATCCTTCCTGCATCTACCCTATCTCAACCTGATAAAAGTTTATAGCTTTTGGAGACTTGCTCTCTCATTCTTCTATACTCCCAACTGATCCTGTCTGTTGCCATACATCAGCCCTGTCATTCCAGGAATTAGTCTTGTAACCCTTCTTTGCATTCCCTCTATAGCAAGACCATCCTTCCTCGGATAGGGAAACCAAAGCTGCACACAGAACTCCAGGTGTGATGCACCGGTATGCTCGTTTCCAGCGATTGGTACACAAGGATATTAAAGTCTCTCTGCACCTCTCCCTTCCCAATTTATTCCTATTCGGACAATAACTTTTTGTCTGATCTTGCTGCCAAAGTGGAAAACTCACATTTATCCATATTATCCATCTGCCATGTATTTGCCCACTTACTTAACAGGTCCAAATCACATTTCAGTTTGACTGCATCTTCCTCACACCATACTCTCCCAGCCAGCTTTGTGTCATCTGTAAACTTGGAGATATGACACTTATTTTTCAAATCAAAACCATTAATATATATACATAATGAATAATTGGGGTTCAGTCACTGATCCCTATTGTATCCCAGTGGTCACTGGTGACGACTAAAAAAAGAAGGCCCATTTATTCCTGCTCTGAACCCTGGTTGGCAGTCAGGAAACAATGCTCTTCTGCTGTAATCAAGAAAGCTTTGTTTTTGTAAGCTGGTAATGAAACATAAAAGGCAGACCAAGATCTATTTCATGATTACACAGAGCCAACTTTGTGCCTAGAATTTGAAGAGTAGTATTTTCCTGTTTTTGCAAATTTTGGTGGACATTGTGTTTACATAAGAATGTATGAAGTAAATTCAAGAGTAGGCCATTCAGCACCCTCAAGCCTGGTCCCTCCACTCTATAAGACCATGGCTTATTTGCCCCAGGCCTCACATCTTTGCAAAAGTACATCCCAGTAAGGAAAGATTCAAACAGAAGGATAAACGAAATATGAGTAATCAAGGAAATTGAGGACAGGGTGTTCAATAAGGTTCTGCATAGCAAGGTTAGAAAATATGGAATCCAGGGGGTGCTAGCGAAATGGATTCAAAATTTGCTTGAAGGTAGGAGACAGGGAGTGGTGATAGACGGTTGTTTTTCAGACCAGAGGCCTGTGACCAGCTGTATTCCACAAGGATCATTGCTGGGTCCACTGCTTTTCTTCATTTTTATAAATAATTTGGATGTGAGTATAAGGAGCATGCTTAGTAAGGTTTGCAGATGACACCAAAATTGGTGATCCAGTGGACAGTGATTAAGATTATTTTAGAATATAACAGGACTTTGATCAGATGGACCAAGGGGCTGAGGAATGGTGGATGGTGTGTAATTTCGATAAATGTGAAATGTTGCATTTTGGTAAGGCTAACCAGGGCAGAGCTTGTAAAGTTAATGGTAGAGTCCTGTGGGAGATCCAAGATGGCGGCGACATAGCAAGTCTGAGTCTGTAGTGCTCTGTCCAAGACTCTGGCAAAGTGGGCTGCCAGCCTCCACCACACCTGCCAAACCATTCAAAATAACTTTTATTCAATATAGTTAGTCATTTTGCATCAAACTTGAGTAGTTGGGTGCTTTGTTAAAATGACTAAGGGAAAGAATGCTCGCAGCGGGCAGGAACCCCTTCCCCAGCTGCAGCAGAGACATCTGCAGCAGCCCCAGGGGACTTACCTACGGTGGCGAGCCTTGTTGCTGTAATTACCAAGCTGGAAGAGAAGATCGATGTCTTCATAGAGGAGTCCAGAAGCAGGTGGGAATTGCTCTCGGTTGCGCTGAAAAAGCACGACCAAGATATTGAAAAAATCGAACATCGAGTTGGAGGGGCGGTGCTAAAGGCTATGACCTCCGAGGCTGCTGCAGAATCGGCCGTAGGTTGGGTCCGGACTCTCGAACAGCGAGTCCGGGCCTTAGAAGATCACATCGACCTCGTGAATCGGGGTCGTCTAAAAAAATTCATTTGCTGGGCCTTCCCGAACAGGAAGAGTAAGGCCAGCTTGCAGTGTTTTTGGAGCAGTGGCTCTCTCAGATGTTGAAGCTGGAGGCTGGATCAGGCCAGGTGCAGGTAGAATGGGCCCACCGGGTTGCAATACGCAGGCCCGGGTCGGACCAGCGCCCCCGCCAGGTCCTGTTCCCGCTTCAGTGTTACAGAGAGAAGCAAATGCTCCTGGAAGCCTCCAGAACCCTCAGGAAAGATCCCCAGGCCATGACATAAAGGGGATCTAGGGTTATGCTGTTTCAGGATTTTTCCCCAGCTTTGGTCGGCAAGAGGAGAGTGTTTGATGAAATGAAGAAGCGTCTAAGGGACTTAAACATTCAGTACTCCTTGTGCTACCCAGCGACACTGCGTTTTATAGATGGATCCCATGAAGGCTCTGTCTATAACTTCGGATCGCTGGAGAAGGCCAAGGAATTTTTGTACTCTCTTAAATAGACAGACTGTAAGAATTAATCTGTGTGGTTAATGATGCTGTTGTGCCCCCCCTTCCCCCGGTTTACCCTTTTTTCCTGTATTTCCTTTATTGTTTACTATCCTCTCCGGTGGGTAGGGAGGGGGGCTTATTGGTTCTCCACTATGCGATTTCCTTTTTTTATAGGCTGCACGGTTTAGTTGATTCAGGTGAGCGGGGGGGGGGGGGGCGTTTGCTTTGTCCTACCTTATTTCTTTTAGAGCGGGGTTTTTCTACCTTTTAAATTTGTGTTATTATACTTCGTTATTACCTGCTGAGATTGTAACTTTATAGTTTTATATGTTTATACATGGTATTATCATTACTAAATGTATTTAGTTGGTATAGGTGGGGGGTGGATAGGGTACTCACCGTTAACTTTAGCTTTATAGTACACTTGAATTTTTCTATTTTATTATGGGGTGCCTGGGGCACTGGTTGGGAGAGGATACAATGGGTTTTCAGATAGGAAGTGATGCCCCCTGGAAGCAAGGGGGAAAATCTCCTTTTTAAATATGTTTTACATTTTTTAAATTTAGTAATAGTTTTTTACTATATTGCCGTGAGTGTATTCAAGAATCTCTCTATTTTTGTGAATTTTCTATGGTCTATGCTCGGGGTGTTTTGGATGGGGTTCTTCCTCCCGGGGGGTTTCTTTGACTTGCCTGGACGATTATGGTTAGTCATTTGATTAAATGGTGTACCTGGAATGTCAAGGGGAGTAATTCTCCAATGAAAAGGAAGAAAATACTATCAAATCTCAAAGAAAGCATTGACATTGCTCTCCTACAGGGAGCACTTGAAATTACAACAGGGTGGATTTGATCAGGCCTTCTTTTCATCCTTCAGTTCAAAAAGTAGGGGAGTAGTTATTCTCATTCGGAAAAATCTCCCTTTCAAAGTCTTAAGTCAGAAAAGATTAATCTGGACGGTACATACTGATTAAAGCCCTTATAAATGGCGAGGAATATGGGATTTTGAATCTTTATTGCCCCCCGGCACATCTTTTCAAATTTATAATGGAAGCATTCTCGAAACTGATGGCTCTCTGGGCTCGTTACACAATTATAAGAGGAGATTTTTATTGCATTATGGACCCAGAGATAGACAGGATACCCAAGAGTAATGCAGGTATATCCCCTAGATCCAGGTAATTGGATTCTTTGAATAAAGACTAAGATGTGTGGAGGTGCCTCCACCCGCAAGGCAGAGATTTCTCTTTTTTATTCTAATCCACGTAAGTGTCACACTAGAATTGATACATTTTTTGTCCCCTGGACCTTTTTTGAATTCCATATTATCCTGCAAAATAGGGGTAATATAAGTTCTGGTCATGCTGCAGTGTATATGGAAATCAAGACTCAGAACAATGAGACAGAACCCCCCTGACACTGACGTATGGAATCTTTCTTAATGAAGGATAGTAAATTCGTAAAATATTTCTCAAGAATTCAAAACTTTTTTGAAATTTAATTCAGGTACAGCTAGTAACCCATCGATGATGTGGGCGACCATTAACGCTTATGCGCGGGGTCTGATCATTTCATACTCAGCGACCCAGAAAAAACAAAAGGGAGAACAACAGCATCTACTCGAGGCTCGCTTAAAGGCAGCTGAGACTGTGTACATTGATAGGCCCTCTGTTGCTAAATTACAAAGGATTATGGCCCTTAGGACAGCCCTGAATACTGCGCTTACCCAAATGGCAAAGTGGGAAATATTATTTGCAAAGAAAAGATTATATGAATATGACGATAAGCCTGGTAGATATCTAGTGTTTCACGCAAGGAGAAAAAAGGCCCCTCAAGCTATCATGTCCATCAGTGAAAGTGCTAGTACTCTGACTCACGATCATAAAAGGATCAACACAATCTTCAGAAAGATTTTTTACTTTGATTTGTATAAGTTGCAGGATTGTGACGATAGAGCTGGGAAGATGGAGTCCTTTTTTAAAAGCCTGGCCTTTCCGGACTTGACCCCGGAACAGATGTCGGTCCTGAATGTTCCCCTAACAGTCCAGGAAGTACTTGACGCAATCAGGCAGCTTCAGATCGGTAAAGCGCCTGGTCCAGATGGATTTCCGGTTGAATTCTACAGAGTTTACAGGAGTATTAGCTGGTCCACTTATGGACATGTACAACTACTCATATAGTCAGGGCTGTCTCCTGCCTTCGTTGAGAGAATCAGATTTTCTCTTTCTCAAAAAAGGAAAGCACCCAGAAGACTGTGTGCATCATACAGACCAATATCTTTGCTAAATGTAGATTTTAAAATTCTTTCTAAAACATTAGCATTGAGGCTGGAGAGGGTATTGCCATATATCATAAAAGAGGACCAGACTGGTTTTATCAAGGGCCGTAGATCATCTAATAATATTTAGAAGGGTTTTGAATGTGATTCAAGTCTGTCATCAGGAAAGAATACCAGGAATAGTAGTCTCGTTGGACGCGGGGAAAGCATTCGACAGGGTTGAATGGTCATCCCTGTTCTATACACTGGAAAGGTATTTGCTAAATAGGTCTCAACATTGTATAATGACCCCAAAGCAGCCGTGATCACCAATGATTTAGGCTTAGCTTCAGTGTGGGTAGGGGCTGCCGTCAGGGATGTCCTCTCTCGCCGTTACTATTCACGCTAATAATTGAGCCACTAGTGGAAGCTATACGGGCTGATTCTAATATAACGGCCCCGAGGGTTGGCATGGGTAAACATAAAGTTACGCTTTATGCAGATGATGATCTCCTTTTTCTTAGTAATCCTTTGTCCGTGCCTTGCCTGGTCCAAGTTATTAATTTATTTAGTGCATTTTCAGGTTACAAAATTAATTTCTCAAAATTGGAGGCCATGCTGATGGGTGGTCTCGCTAGTATGTCCTACTTATTGGACGGATCTCACTTTCCCTTTCGGTGGTCTCTGGAGGGTTTTTTATATTTGGGTATTTTTATCACCCCAGTATTTGGTCAGCTGTACAAGGTCAATTTTGTGCATCTACTGGAAAGGATAAGGCAGGACCTTCAACGTTTGGGTGGGATCTTCCAATTTCTTGGCTAGGTAGAATAGCTCTAATTAAAATGAACATCTTGCCCCATCTCTTTTATACCCTATGAGAATGTTCCCAGTGATGCTGCAGAGGCTGGCACTGCGCAAATTATATGGATGGCTTGGCTCTTTTGTCTGGAATCGTAGACGGCCCCTCACTAAGTTAAAGATGCTACAGCTTCCACAAGCAAGGGGAGGGCTGGATTTTCCAGAGTTTAGGAAATATCAGCTGAGTTCTCTATTAAGCTACGTAGCCGATTGGGTCTAGTCTGACCCGCAATCCGTCTGGCTGGACATCGAGGCTTCTTAAGCAAAGTGTCCTCTTATTAATCTCTTATTTTTACGTAAGATGAAAGTCATTATGGACCATGTAAAAACCGGATAGTATTAAACACAATTAAAGCCTGGAAGATAATGTGGCAAAACAAGGGTATTTCACATAAAACCTCCCCTTATACTCCTATAGTGGGGGCATGTGGTTTTCAACCAGGGCTCACAGACGTTACATTTAAATCCTGGAGGTCCAGGGATATCTCCTGTTTAGGGGATCTGTTTGATGAGGGGGTCATGATGTCTTTTGAACAGCTGCATCAGAAATTTGGACTACCTAATGGAGACCTCTTTCGATACTTCCAAATTCAAGATTACGTTATTAGATAACCTTTATAAATCAGATAGGGAACAAAGAGTGTTCTGGCCAATGGGTTTACCCTCGGTAAGCACTCTATTTATTACATAATGAAGTTTCGGAAGGCATGGAACGTTTGCTTAGAACATGGGATCAGGAATTGGGGTTGGAAGTATCCACAGAAATGTGGGACAACATCTGGGAAAATGCCAGAAAAATCTCCATCTGTAATAGAACCCAAGCCATTCAGTTAAAGATACTCCATAGGGCTTATATAGCACCGGAATGATTGGCAAAATTTAGGGCAGGAGCATGTCCAATGTGTTGCAAATGTAAAATAGAGGTGGGCACTCTAACACCTGCTTATGGACATGTCATAAGATCTGCAAATACTGGGTCAGATTAGCAAATGCTTTGACAGAAATCTTGGGAGCGAAAATTAGAGTAGATCCAGTATCTCTTCTGGGCTTTTCGAGCTTGCCTTCCCTGGATGTGCACGGGAGGAAATTATTTTCCATTCTCTCCTTTTGTGCAAGGAAAAATATCTTAGTAGCTGGGACTTTCAAATTGGTATAGGTTGGTTATGGAATGTATTCCCCTTGATTTCCTTACAAATATGGTGCACCAAAAAACTGAATTATTCTATAAAATAAGGCAGCCCTTCCTGAATTATATAGATACAGATATTTCGGCCATTTTGTCAAGGGCTTTCATCTAGTTGTGGTAGCGGTTCTGGC